>NC_036849.1:9915776-10002576 GCF_002910315.2 Salvelinus sp. IW2-2015 | reverse complement strand
ATTAACTTTAAAAAATCAATCTTGATTCTCTGGATTTTTGCCTGTTTTAGATTTCCGTCTCTCACAGTTGAAGTGTACTATGATAAAAAATACAGACCTCTACATGGCTTTGTAAGTAGGAAAACCTGCAAAAATCGCAGTGTATCAAATACTTGTTCTCCCCACTGTACATGGCGTGGAGGCTGAATCAAGCTCCAGTTCGTCTTGACTACTTTTCTTATACCATTCTCTCTGGCACCAAAAGTTAAAAGAGTGTTTTGATAGGGGACAGAATCGCGGGTCGGATCATCACATAATTGGCATATATATTTCTCTTAACAGAATTTCCACGTGGGACGAGCGTATTGGACAATTTAATTCAAAGTCTACTAGAAATGTAAATTGTTTAGAATAGGACAAGAAGATTTATACACTGACTTTTTCCAGAATACATAGGTACAGCAGGTCCCCTTATTGTATGGGACACTTTTAAGTGTGCCTTAGGAGGCACATGCCAATTCAGTACTCATCTATAAAACAAAGGGCAATTTAGGTCAAAAGGTCCATATTAACAAAGGAAAATTTGAAGGACTAACAGTACAGTTAGTAGCAATAAAAACGCGTACCATAGAGGCACAGAATAAGTTCAGAGGAAAAACCAAAAAGAAATGGAGGAACCTTATTCCAAGAAAGATCCAGTGTAATATATTTATAAAAATAAAGCGAACTGGATGGAATGATGGGAAAAATGCACCAAATTCTTTTTCAATCTTTCCAATATAGAATGCTACCAAATTTTATAGTTTAAAAAACTTGTTACAAATGATGGAGTCACGCATGAATTCACCAAATGTATTATTTGTGAAAGAGGAAGTAAAGTACTTTAAGAAATATGTTTTCGTTTTCGGCTCCTCCATTGCTCCTAACTGAAACTAATTGTATGGATTTTTTTCCTCCTTTGTAATAATTTTTGGTAAATAAACATCTGTACAGAAAAGACTCATGTGGGAAAGGCCAAATTACAGAGGAAACAGGAACGCTTGATGCAATTGGGGGCCTTTAAGGATGGAAAACTCCAGGGCTGGATGGCATACCAGTGGCAAGTATACAAAACTTTTTTTGATATTACTCAAAGGTACCATTATTAGACTTGTTTTAACACTCCTATATAAATGGTAGATTATTCAGACACGCAACAAGCAGGTCTGATATCGTTATTACTGAGAACAGACCCAAAGTGGTAAAATTAAAGATCCAGTCCAATTAAAAAAAATTTGGGAGACCTCTTACACTTCCAGTGTTGTGATGCAAAAAAATCCTAGCCAAAAATGCTTGGCCCATAGAATAAAAAAAAGTTTTTGTCAGATATTATTCATCCTAATCAGACAGGTTTTACTATGGACGTATACATTGGAGATAATATAAGGCAAGTACGGAAAAACAATAGACACATATGAAATATCCGGGGACACCAGGTCTGGTTTTTCATAGCTGATTTTGAAAAGGCTTTTATAAAGTTACGACTGGAGTTTATATATAATGCCTAAGAATATTTAATTTTGCGGGAATTCTCTATAAAATGGGTTAAAATTTAGCTATAGTAACCCTAGGTGTAAAATAGATAATATATATGGCTACAATCTTACAGCAAAATTTTCCAACTATCTTAGAGGAGTAAAACAAGGTTGTCCACTACCGGCATATCTATTATTATTGCCATCGAAATGTTAGCTGTTAAAATTAGATCCAAACATTAATTTAAATGGATTAAAAATCGTGGGGCTTAAAAAACTAAGGTTGTCATTGTTACGCTGGATGATTCATGTTTTTCTTTTAAAACCCACAACTAAGAGTCTCTCCCACGGCCTCATAGAGGATCTAGATACCTTTTGCTATCCTCTCTGGATTTAAAACCAAATTATGATTTAAATGTACCAATAGGTTGACGTATTGGATTCACTTAAAAAATACACATTTTTATATTTGCCATGTATTTACCAATTAACATGGTTGACGGAGATGTGGACATACTCGGTAATTAAAAATCCCAAAAGAAAGAACATGATCCTCGACTCCAATAAATTTTATAGAAAGTTAGCAAAAAGTAGAAAATCTGCTACCATTGGAAAGGAAAAATACCTGTCTATTTGTGGAAAAATCACCCTGAATTAACTCTTTAGCATATACAGTTTACCTATTGCTTATGCGTTTTGCCTTACACCTAGTGACCTGCTTTTAAAATTATTTGAACCAAAATATTTCCAATTTTATTTGGAACGGCAACCAGAATAAAATTTAAAGGGCCTAATTTATATAACGAATAGAATTCGTGAGGCAGGAAATTATTAAATATTTAAAGGCATTTAGAACTTTCACTAAAGGCATCAGTCATACAAAAGTATACTTAAAATCCAAAACTGCTGTTCTCTAGTTAAATTGGTACGAATGTCTCTATTCCCTATGTTCAAGAAGGCCTTTTTCCCTTTATTCAGATTACCACCTGCTCCACTTTTCGGTTGTTTTCCGCAAAAGGAAATATCTCCAAAATATCCTTATTTTTTTAAACAATGCCTTTAGGAAAGTTGGTTGCAATTTCTTTAATCCACCTAAAAGGACCCGAACAAATAGTACAACAAATATTGTAGTTAAATTCAAATAATCAGTAATTGATAAAAAACTGATATTTATTCAGAGAAATTGTGTTTTAAAAAAGGATATAATTTTTGTGAATATCATAATAGGACTGGCTGAGTTATGTCACACATGCAGCTAAACACAACATATGGAAAGTCTGCTGCTCACCCAAAATTACAACAATTAATTGCAGCATTACCACAAAAATGGAAAGAGGCAAGGTAGAAGGGGAAAAAAGTAAGGGACTTGTATGTCGGCGCCTGTATTTAAAGAACATAAAATGGTAAAGAAAAGTGTGAAAATAAAAACAATACCAATTTCATTTTAAGGACAAGAAAACTGACAGCCATTGCCAATATAAATTGCAAAATAGTTGGAAAGATTCTTCGATTGTACCCATTCCCATGCACGATGTTTAATAATTGATACGCCCAAAACAACGGCCGGGATTTCCAAAACTTCCGAATTTTTCAAATTTTAAACTTTACTGTACAAAATTCTTCAACAATAGAATGTTATATATATATGGGGTTACAATCTTTCCCGCTCTGCAGATTCTGTTCAAATGTGAGGATGCAGATCCATTATCATTATTTTGTATTGCCATATGTAGCTCGTTTTTGTCACAGGTCCAGGAAGGCTGAGAATTGCAACATTTGCCTAGAATACGCTACAGATATGCAAACTGGGGATTATAAAAGCCATAGTCAATCAATCAATAAATTAATAATTATTTTAGCAAAAAAAAATTTTTAATTTTTACAATCTGTTTAGAAGCTATTGAAATAGAAAGTTCAAAATCTGTTAGTGAAGCATCACAGCACAGTTAAAAATAATTATGGCAAATAAAAAAATCGAAATGGTATGATGTTGGAAGATAGATGGAAGGGTTGAGTGAACTGAAGGTGGGACTAATAACAAGATAAACAATGTAGGGCATACGGGATCTGTTGAAATGTGTATAGGTGCGGAGCTTTTGTGAAATAGCACAGTTACAAGTGGAAATAAAATTGTATGGACAACAGAAATAGAGGAAGGACTAAGAACAAACAAGAGAGAACTATTATAAAGTAGACTGTGTCTGTAAAATAGGTATAAGATGTATAAATTGAAGGTAAAAGCAGAAGTGTTTATTAGTTTACTCCAATTGGGGGAGCGGTGGTAGGGTTGCGGGGAAAAATAATAAAGGTATATTCTTTAAAAAAGTATGTATGTCTATATAGGTATGTGTATGTATATATGTGTATATGTATGCATGCGTGTATGGATATATATATTTACCCCAAAAAATATGGGGGATTGGAAATGATGCAGACAATTACATTGGAAGCAACATTCTTTCCGCAATATTAAGCTGATCCACCCCTAGAAAAAAATAAAAATAAAAAAATATAAAAAATAAAAAACTTGTTGGCCGGGATGCCTGTATTTTTTGTTGTTGCTGTATTATGGATTATCTGAACGGTAAAAAAAAAACTGGAGTTCAAGAATGGACTACCAGCCATACCTGTTTAGTCGTAAGAAAGAATGGGACAGCATCATAGGCAAATAAGGGATCTGAAATGAGTGACAGGTGACAATATCTCTTAACACCTAACATGACCTGTGATTTTGTTCATTTTACACTTCCTTGATACCGAGTAGCTAAAACAAACAAAGTCTAAACATATCTGTAATGCGATGCCTCTCCTTATCATTACCATTGAGATCCGTTCATTCGCATGCTTCCTGCTTTTGTCATGTGGTTGCATGGTGTTAAAGCTGTGGCTTAGGTTATTTATCTCCATATTCCACTGCATGTATTTTCTTGTTCAAAATTCAATGTAGGATTTGGTACAGTATAAGATGTGCTGTTGGCATGTGAGACTAAAGTGAATTGGCATTGACATTAAAGCGGTCTACACAGCCAATGCACAACAACGGTCAATCTGATGCACAGTATGGCGCGTATTCACAGTTCTCTGTGTGGATAAAAATGTTATATGAACAGTGATCCTGTGGGTTTC
The DNA here is from genome assembly GCF_002910315.2 of Salvelinus sp. IW2-2015. NCBI lineage: Eukaryota > Metazoa > Chordata > Actinopteri > Salmoniformes > Salmonidae > Salvelinus > Salvelinus sp. IW2-2015. The sequence continues at coordinate 9,997,957 of NC_036849.1, read as the reverse complement.
AGCACGGACGCACTCTCCTGTTGTTTTATCTCCAGAGCCAGGAACACATTATGCTGCCCCCTCGAATAAAAAACAAACCCATCCACAAACCACTAAAGAAACAATTCCCACCTGTCTGTCAAAGCAGTTCGACACCCAGCAACAGCTCAATGGTATTATCTATTAGCATATCCTCTGAAGCTTGGGGAGTCATATACAGAGTCAAAGGGGGTCAGTCTTCTGTACTAAGGCACACATGTTCTGCTCTTTATCACTACATAAAACAAAATAGCGGACAGATAAACCAAATCAAACCAAGAGATCAACTTTTCCCTGTGCATATGTTAGCCTTCCTGTTATGTCACTTTCTCTGATTATCATGTTACAATGCCCTTGCTAGCATACTATTCCTAATGCATGCCCGAATACCTTAGCTCATTCCAAGTAGTATGCTAGTGGACTATGTTGGAACCTTGGTACAGCGCTATACTCTGCCTAAACAAAGCAAGAGGAGTAAGAAGCTTCAATTACAAACGGGTAATGAACAAGACCTTACATGAAAAGCAAGAGGGATGGATAGAGGCAGGAGGAGAGGCAGGATGAGCTAGAACAAAAGCAAGTCCCAAGGCCATGCTGTGTCCAAAATGGCACCCTATTACCTATTAGTTAAAGCCCCTGGTAAAAAGTAGTGCACTATACAGGGAATAGGGTGCCATTTCAGATGCCGCCCCTGTCTTTGATGGAGGTGGAACAGCTTGCCTTCTCCTCTGAGACTCAAATAAGCATGACAGTCTCAGCTGCTTCTCCTTCCCGGAATGCATGGAACATGGAACATGGAAAATGTCTGAACAACACCAATACAACTTTGAATGTGCATATGGCCATTAGGAAATAGCCGGTGTTGTAGACGTGGTGTTGCTTTTTTCAATGCTGTGCTGTGTCACGTTGATCTCTCGTCTATCAGGTAAACTGGTCACATACTTTGTGAAACAACAAAACCCTCAGAAGTCACACAGATGTGTAGTCGTTTCTCTACTTGCAATTGCTTCCATATCAGTCAGGTTAAAGTGTGACCAAAGTCTTTGTTCCCTTTATTTCACACTATTTATCAGATTTCAAAATGCAGAATTGGCATTAAATTGAACGTTATTTGTCTCGTAAAGCCATTTTTGTCCAGTTAATCTGAGTGTAGCAAAGTCATGTCCATTTGTGTTTCATAATACATGTACTCAGATTGCTGCAGATGTCGACTGCATCACTCATCAACCAAATCTTGGCTATCTGAAATGATCTATCACCAAGAAACACTAGCTAAAATGAAATGGCTTAAGATTGTATAAACAAGTACAAAATGGGATAGTTATTATGGCACAATGCTCTGAATAAAAAAAGGTGGTCTAAGTGGTTTGTACATCTGTGAAAAGGAGAACAAGGTACTGTAGTGTGTGTGGGGGTGATGATCAGTTGTGTTTTTCATAGTTAGCTACAGTAACAATGTTTCTGGTATGTGTTGTGCAGTTAGTTTGATAGAAGCATACAGTACTAGTGATATAAGTATAGCCTAGCTGTCAGCCACTCTTCTCTCCTCTGTGTCTGATGTGATGTTATCCTCTCTCCAGCCTCTCTCCAGGTGTGTGTGTGTGTGTGTGTGTGTGTGTGTGTGTGTGTGTGTGTGTGTGTGTGTGTGTGTGTGTGTGTGTTGTCTCTTATACACATCTAGATGTGTATAAGAGACAGGTGTGTGTGTGTGTGTGTGTGTGTGTGTGTGTGTGTGTGTGTGTGTGTGTGTGTGTGTGTGTTAGTCCATGCCCCATTCTCCTCATCTGCCCTGTAATGAAGACGGACATCTCCAATGACATATCCCATTGGCAAACACAACACTGAGCTGATTACAGACGGGCCACATGCTTCAACAAACAGTAGAACCATCCATCTTGTTATGTCTATAGTGGAGTTCAGTCTTCTGTGTCGTGTTGTATGTGTGGGGTAAAAAACATTGTGTTGTATGACTGAGAAAGAGAGAAGGTATGTTTTTTTAAGCAATGTTCCACTGTATGATCAGCATCTCATTTGTTGCATTCAATGGAGCTTTGGACACTACAATGATTTTGATGACGCACCACTAGAACCCTGAAGAATGCACTGTGTGCCAAAATGTTGGTGTTTTATACCCATTCATTTATTGGGAGAGTATATAGAGTGACTTTCGACTTTATTTATAAATGTTTTTGTAAATGATGCACTGCTCCTGATGTGCACAATGTTCAATGAGTGTTCCCCAAAACGTCATGTAGACAAAAAATATCCACAAATGTTTACTAACTGTTTGGCTTAGTCACCGATTGGCCAGTAATGAGAGGGAAGAGGGAGGGATGGATGGTGAATAGCTTTATGCAGTGGATTTCTGTCTTTAGAATCCACTTGTGGATATGTGTTTCCATTGTTTCTGGGAGTGGTGCTGTGTTTTTGCCAGCTGTCTATGTCACGGAGAAGTGTGTGATTATATCACTTGAAGGAGGTTTATACAGGGTCACTCTGGCTTCTCTCTCTCTCTCTTCTCTGCCAGATCAGAAGACTCTGTCTGTCTGTCTGTCTGTCTGTCTGTCTGTCTGTCTGTCTGTCTGTCTGTCTGTCTGTCTGTCTGTCTGTCTGTCTTCTGTCTGTCTGTCTGTCTGTCTGTCTGCTGTCTGTTGTCTGTCTGTCTGTCTGTCTGTCTGTCTGTCTGTCTGTCTGTCTGTCTGTCTGTCTGTCTGTCTGTCTGTCTGTCTGTCTGTCTGTCTGTCTGTCTGTCTGTCTGTCTGTCTGTCTGTCTGTCTGTCTGTCTGTCTGTCTGTCTGTCTGTCTGTCTGTCTGTCTGTCTGTCTGTCTGTCTGTCTGTCTGTCTGTCTGTCTGTCTGTCTGTCTGTCTGTCTGTCTGTCTGTCTGTCTGTCTGTCTGTCTGTCTGTCTGTCTGTCTGTCTGTCTGTCTGTCTGTCTGTCTGTCTGTCTGTCTGTCTGTCTGTCTGTCTGTCTGTCTGTCTGTCTGTCTGTCTGTCTGTCTGTCTGTCTGTCTGTCTGTCTGTCTGTCTGTCTGTCTGTCTGTCTGTCTGTCTGTCTGTCTGTCTGTCTGTCTGTCTGTCTGTCTGTCTGTCTGTCTGTCTGTCTGTCTGTCTGTCTGTCTGTCTGTCTGTCTGTCTGTCTGTCTGTCTGTCTGTCTGTCTGTCTGTCTGTCTGTCTGTCTGTCTGTCTGTCTGTCTGTCTGTCTGTCTGTCTGTCTGTCTGTCTGTCTGTCTGTCTGTCTGTCTGTCTGTCTGTCTGTCTGTCTGTCTGTCTGTCTGTCTGTCTGTCTTTTTGTCTGTCTTTCCTTCTCTTGTTTGTCTGTTCTTTTTCTGTCTGTCTGTCTGTCTGTTCTGTCGTTCGGTTGTCTCCCGTGCTCTCTGTTCGGCCTGTCTGTCTTTCCTGTCTGTCCTGTCTGTCTGTCTGTCTGTCTGTCTGTCTGTCTGTCTGTCTGTCTGTCTGTCTGTCTGTCTGTCTGTCTGTCTGTCTGTCTGTCTGTCTGTCTGCTGCACATGCAGGGAGACAAATAAAGTGCAGACGGAAAACCGGAACAAAATGGCCTCTGTGTCACATTGAGCTAAAAGCACCCTGAATCAGAGATCAGACCACACATGACCTGCTATCGTAAACACTTCATATTCAGTCGCTCAGCCAATTTAACCACACTGTAGTACACACACATACTTTAATGACGCTGGATTGGTGCTGTACAGTCTGATGTGCAGCTACAATGAAGGCACATTATGAAAGAGCACAGAGACTGCACAGCAGGAGAACAAAATGCAAATGAGTACAGTGTAAAAGTAATCTCATCATCCTATTCAAATAGCGTTGGACATCAAACCCAGACAGTGTTTTGATATGGAGAATTTTGGACTTCATGGCTATGCCTTGAGGGTCCTAGATGGATATACCAAGCTCCAACGCTGGCTGCACCCCTGGCACATACAGTGGGGAGAACAAGTATTTGATACACTGACGATTTTGCAGGTTTTCCTACTTACAAAGCAAAAATCCAGAAAATCACATTGTATGATTTTTAAGTAATTAATTTGCATTTTATTGCATGACATAAGTATTTGATAACCTACCAACCAGTAAGAATTCCGGCTCTCACAGACCTGTTAGTTTTTCTTTAAGAAGCCCTCCTGTTCTCCACTCATTACCTGTATTAACCGCACCTGTTTGAACTCGTTACCCGTATAAAAGACACCTGTCCACACACTCAATCAAACAGACTCCAACCTGCAAAACCGGCAGTGTATCAAATACTTGTTCTCCCCACTGTATATAGTAGTTAATAACCTACAATACAGTACATAAGTAGGATGGGAAAGGCACCAGCACAATGGCAAAGTAAAAGTTTGGTCCCGCTTTAAATGAAGTGCAGCTTATTAAGGCTTCTTAATGACTTCAGAAAGCCTTCATGAGCACTACATAAATATGTAATAAATCATCTATAACAGTATGTGATGCTCTATACAGGGTTCATAAATGTGGCATAACTGTGTGACATAACCACTAATGTCAAATGTAACATAAACCTGTGCTATAAGCACTGCTGAATGAAGGCTTTATAAATCATATTAAATTGAGGCTTCACAAAGCATCTAAAACTTTGTCATGCGTGTTGGTAGAGCATTGCAATGCCAGGATAGTGGGTTTGATTCCCGGGACCACCCTTAAGTAAAGAAGTTTAGGGTCACTTAGAAATGTCCTTGTTTTTGAAGGAAAAGGACATTTTCCATCCATTAAAATAACATCAAATTGATCAGAAATGCAGTGTAGACATTGTTGATGTTGTAAATTACTATTGTAGCTGGAAACAGCTGATTTTTTATGTAATATCCACATAGGCATACAGAGGCCCATTATCAGCAACAGTGACGCCTGTGTTCCAATGGCGCGTTGTGTTAGCTAATCCAAGTTTATCATTTTAAAAGGCTAATTGATCATTAGAAAACCTTTTTGTAATTATATTAGCACAGCTGAAAACTGTTGTCCTGATTAAAGAAGCAATACAACTGTCCTTCTTTATACTAGAGCTTCAGCATTTGTGGGTTCGATTACTGGCTTAAAATGTCCAGAAACAAAGAACTTTCTTGTATTAATGTTAAGGGGTTTCAAATGTAAAAATAAAAGGGAAAGTATGGTTTAAACGTGTCTTGATTATATAACACAGTTAGGCCACATTTATTCACCCTTCATAAAGCATGACGTAGGGTTATAGATGATTTATGACACATGTATGTAGTGCTTATGAAGGCTTTGTGGAGGCAACCATTATAAATCATTAGCTTCATTGTCTAGAGAACATTCGGGAGGGAGAAAAAACATTATCTCATTTATCCTACCTGGCTGTTACTAATGTATTCCTGTTCGGTTGTTGCATAAAATGAAAGCTAGTGGTTAATCTCCGTCAGGGCAATTAGCCCTCTTTTACATGTTCTCCTCTAACCAACGTAACATGGAGTTTATCCAAATATGCACCGTGAAATAAATCCCAGAGGGAATATAGTATACATTCTCAGATCGCCTGTCAAGATCATAATATGTTTAAGGCATCCAAATGAAATGTGTCTGAATACCACAGGTGTGTGAATGAAGGCACCAGGTGTGTCTGATTAATAGGACAGGTGCGTGACTGACAGGGCGAGTGGATTATTATTCCCATTCTACATCCCTCATTGTGATGTGTCTTTCCAAGAGCAGCACACACACGTTAGTGTAATTCATTCTAATATGACGGCATTTCATCAGGTGATAGTGTTGCAGCCTTATAGCTGATCAAACCATTTCATGTAGTGGTGTCAGTGTGGTTATTTATCTCAATAAAACAGTTTACTTTAAAACAGCCATGCACTTTGTCTCTGCAGTATTGTATATACAATTAGACCGTTTTTTTTTCACTAGTCTCTAAAATATAATTCACCATGACCTTGTGGCAATTGTCTTGAGAAAAACGTGTGGGTTGTCATTTACGTTGTATCTCCAATTTATAGAATGGGAGAGAAAACCCACAATGATTTACAGTCAATGACCTACTGTAAGTCAACTCGTGATCTCTTTCAGGATATGTATATGAATATAAATGTAATTTATACTGATACACTGTAGCATCACAATGCTGGATATGTGATTGAATGGGTTTTCCCTCTGAAGATGATACATTGTGGCCCTCATACCTTTATTGTAAACCTACTGGTGTTAGAGAATGATTCATTTGTGATTTCAGTGCAGCTCATGTGTACAATTATAATCAGTTCACAGTATCTGTTTCACCGTATACATAACTGTTATGCTGTATGGAAAGCCTGTATGCTATCAGAATCATGAGATCATGTTGGAGGCATAGAACTCAAGAACTCTCAGTTTCATGGTGGTGGCGGTATTCAACATTGCATGTAGAATATGCCCTCATTAAATGCCTAAACCTGCTGTGAGGAAAGCCTGAAGCACATCTGTGCTGTCCTGTCCAAAGTTAACATGATGAACAGGAATTGTTTTTACTTTCATAGGTGGCCAATAAGATCTATCTGAAAGCTACGCCCATAATAAGCCACACTTCCTGAAAATAACCTAAGGATTACGTTAAAAAAGACCAAGCTGCTAGGTCATCCTTGCATGAAAGTAAAAAATACCCAACTGATGGTTGAATTAATCCATGTTTAGGTAATCCCATTAACCCAACATGATGGGTAATTTACGCAACTCTACTGGCTGGGTTAAAATAACCCAGCATGAGTTCTGTCCTCTTTCAAATATCTTATTAAAGTTTTTTTGTTTTAAGTGGAAGACAAAAAAAAACTTTACGCAACCCGGGGTTACCAAATTGGGTTGTTTTTAACCCAGCATTTTTTAGAGTATAGGTAATGTAACATGTCTAGACTACAGGGCCATAATAACTCCACTTCAGGTGTTGTTGTTTTTTGCTGCCTTTGTCCCATATGTGTGGAGAGGTCTTGAGATCATGTTGGAACTCTGAGAAGAGGTGGTCTGTAATGTATGTTTCTATCCATCTGGAAAATGCCCCTTTCTTTTTAATCATTGTCTAGGAATTGTAATATCATTCCTAAAATAAAGAACATTTTTATATCAGTAAGTCTGTATCAGCTGTTTAGGTCTTGTAAATTGCAACTATCATTTTCTGGACATTATTCAGTGATTTGTGTCAGAGGTCTGCATTCCAGTGTACTGTTTTTAAAGAAAAGACACCAAAGGTTGGCTTACATCAGTTTGGCTTCGAGGGCATTATCACTTTTATACAACGGGTTTCCAACGTATTGAAATAATGATTGACATATTTTCCTTAAAATCGTTATTTTGATTAATTTATTCATACTATTTCATCCTTCCACAAGATATAGTCCTGAAATAAATTTAGAGTTGCTACCCAAGCCGGCTGGTCGATCGTTCTATTGGTTTGGTTGCCAGAGACACGATCTAGTCGTTCAGTCTTTTTGTTCTGTATCGTTCATTCTATGTTCCATTGCCATACTGGCTGGCAACGTTCTTATACCTTGCTTGCTAGCTAGCCAACTGCAGAAAACTTACAGCCACGCCAAACAGTGCAGACTGAAGAACAACAGTAGCTGCATGTGTTTAACTCTCCTGTTGTGTTCGTTTTATGTTAATTAATTCTATGTTCCCGGTCCAAAATGACTGCCCCATTATAGCTGATTATAAATACATAAGATCAAGGCCTCAAAAAAGGTTTATATACCAGAGCTGTGAGAAAAGTTCTATATATTATTGAAATAATGTTGAGATTGTTTGTGAGAACGCCAACAGGTGTGGTCCCCGTGGAGGAAATATTCTACTGTGGAAAGGTTCCTGTGGGGGTTGCCATGGAAGCCAAGAAGGGAAGTGAGGTGTGTGCTCAAACACACATGCATGTGGGGGTCTGGGAGAGAAAGTGTGTCCATTTGATGAATGTGCATGTGCCTGAACTCAATTGTATACACTAATTGTAGTCTCACCCATTCATTTCTAATGACCGGTCATTTTTGACCGGGAACACCACAGATGTACAAAAGTTTAATAAAACACCCCAAATTTTATGAAAATCATTAAAATGTATTTTGTGTTTTCAGATGCCCTGTGTGGACAAAGTCATGGAACCTTATGACAATCAGATTAAATTAACTAAATTTTTCAGAGAGAAAACTTGTAAATCGGTCCAATTCAACCGAAACACAGCAGGCGGTTTAAGCTGTTTTCTAGTGACATTTACTTGGAACATCCATAACAATGAGCTAATGAGGCACAATTTTACCTGACATAGAAAATGTGCTCTCTCGTTAGGACACTGTTGTTCAGAGGAGCTGGCCAACAACACAGTTAACACAATCACTTCAAACTGAAGCTGCAAACTAGCTGCATTTTTGTTTTACCTTTTTTCAATTGACATTTTATTGTCTATATCCATAAAAATGATGCCAGCTGATTCATGACTCTCTCTCTCGTCCCGACTCCCGACCCCTACACGTTCATTACTATGGGACAGTTGGAGGAATATTGAAACAATGTTGCAAATGTCAGAGAGACAGACAGCAAGGTTTATAAAAATAGTACATCTCCGCTGTTGAAAACTAAATGTGAGATAATGTCTAGATGCTTTTTATAGTGAAGATCAAGTTTATAACTTCCCTGCCTGGGTTGATGAGACAGTGGATTGCACAGGCAGATGGAACAGAGTAAATAGGCATTTTAACGTCATAGATTTAGCCGGTGGTAACTTGTGGAATAGACACCAGCTGGAATGCGCTTTTAACCAATCACCATTCAGGATTAGACCCACCCGTTGTATGAATTCCAACAGCTCCCCCATCTCACCACATCTGTCAGCTGTAGGCAGTGCTGACCGACACTGAGACAGTCCCCAGGGTAACTCATTAGAATAACCATCACTCATATCTCAGTTTACTCACTTACTTATGGCGCTGCCTACTCCTGATGATTTATCTTTCAAATCATATGAACAGAAAATATTTATCTTTATCTGGGATGCTAAACCAGACAAGATAAAGCGTGCCTATTTATATCATGAATATTAACTGGGTGGGTTGAGATTATTAAATATAAAAACACTAAATCTCTCTCTAAAATCTTCACTTATTCAAAAGTTATACTGAAACCCAAAATGGTTCTCTAGCAGATTATTAATAAAAGCACATCCATTGTTTAATTGTCACGCCCTGACCTTAGAGATCCTTTTTATGTCTCTATTTGGTTTGGTCAGGGTGTGATTTGGGGTGGGTATTCTATGTTCTTTAGTTATATTATTTGTATTTCTATGTTTTGGCCGGGTAGGGTTCTCAATCAGGGACAGCTGTCTATCGTTGTCTCTGATTGAGAGCCATACTTAGGTATCCCTTTTTCCCACCTGTCTTTGTGGGAGGTTAGCTTTGTTTGTGGCACATAGCCCTTAAGCTTCACGGTTGTTTTTTATTGTTTTTGTCGGCGTTATTTATAAATAAAAGGAATATGTACGCTCACCACGCTGCGCTTTGGTCTACTTCCTTTGACGGCCGTGACATTAATAATTGCCTTTTTGCCTTTGTGCACATTGCCATGTCTCATTTTCGATTAATTGAAAATTAAACCTTGTTCAAACTACCAATTTAAATGTCATCCCCCAGAAAATATACCCATATTACCACAAATATTATGGTTGAACTCAAATGTGCTGGTTGATAAAATACCTGTATTTATGGAAAATATGTTTGAAAAGGGTATTTTGTTTTTAAATTATATTTTAAATTTGAATGGTAGAGTTATGTCTTTCATTAAATTATCGGAATTGTTTGGGAAGGTCTGCTCAATCCAAGATTAAAACCAATTGATTACAGCATTACACAAATGGAGGAGGCAGGTGGCAGTGGGAGGAGGTAGGGATCTGGCTGTCTGCCCAATATAAAGGATCAAAACTGGCGGAGGAACAAAAATAGCATGAATGGAAAAGTATACCAGTTTCATTTGAGGACCAGGATGTTGACAGCTGTGCCATACAGATTGCAAAATAGTTGGGAAGAGATTTTTGATGTACCGATTCCATGGCACAGGGTGTATGAGTTGATACATGAAACGACTCAAGATTCAGGACTTTGTGCCTTTCAGCTAAAATTATTGTACAGAATTCTTGCCACCAACAAAATGTTGAATATTTGGGACATACCATCATCGCAGCTCTGTAGATTTTGTTGTGAGGATACAGAATCAATAAACCATTTGTTCTAGTATTGCCCTCAGGTAGCATTGGATGGTTGAGGGGCAGCTCTCGGGGAACTTTGGGGGGATCTTGGATGGTTGGTGACCTGGCGGTTGGGAGCTTGGGCTGGTGGCCCGATGGGTCGCTGGTTCGGGTCCCCATTTTGACTTCTTGGGAGATCTGTCGACGTGCCCTTTGGCGGGGCGCTTGACCCTGGTTGATCCAGTGGGAGAAGGTTAGATGACTGAATGTAATGTAAATGTTGAGCGGCTTCACTGCAAGTAGATTGTATGTTTTTATAATCAATTTTAAAAAACGTGGAAAAAAAAATAACAACCATCAATTATTATTAAGTACGTTTACATGCACACTACTAATTTCATATTAAAGTGATTGTGGCAGTAGGAGGAGTAAGGACATAGTAATGCAAACACCTTACTCTGCTTATTTTAATCGGAGTAAGGCCAAAATCTAAGTAAGAGTAACCCGATTGAAACACCTGGTTTTCTGAGCAATCTTTCTAATAATTAGGAAATGTAAGCAGCTTAATTGGCTTTCCAGCAGTGTATTTGATCTGCGCATGTGCAGCTGGAGCACAAGCCTCCCTCAAGTGAATTGAATTTGAAAAACTGAAAGATTCCATCTTAGGCTACAAATAGTTTTCACATGCAAATGTTATGTGTCCAAACTTAGAATCAAATAGGCTTTGCAAAAATAACATGGTCACTGTGGTAGAAAGTCTGTTTTGATTGGTAATTTTCTGTATTAACAAAAGTTCCATCCGGTAGCCTGATTTCAGATGTGCCCATGTAAACAGGATTATAGGGAAATAATTATTCTTACAAAGCATGTACATGTTTTAAACTAACTATTATAGTAATCTGACTCTCCACAATAATCGTGTTATCGGGTGCCTGTAACCTTACTCAATGGATAGTCTTTTGACGGACTTGAGAATCCTCAGTAGAGAGACATTGTAATCAACACAAATAGAGGCCCTTGAAGCTCACTGATGATGAATGTACAAGTCTCTGATGTAGAATGTATTTTGTAGGCGCCAATGAGAGAAGAGGGAATATTGGTATCACGCTTGACAAAGTTCAGTGATTACAGTCTTAGAAGTCAACGTCATCAAATATTTGTTTACATTGGCGTGTTCATGAGGCATGGCCGCTGGGAGCAATAGGCAAACATGACGGTATTGACAGCGCAGGTCAAAACAAAAACCAAGCCATGAGGTCGAAGGAATTGTCCGTAGAGCTCCGGGGCACAGATCTGGGGAAGGGTACCTAAACATTTCTGCAGCATTGAAGGTCCCCAAGAACACTGTGGCCTCCATCATTCTTAAATGGATGAAGTTTGGAACCACCAAGACTTTTCCTAGAGCTGGCCGCCCGGCCAAACTGAGCAATCGGGGGAGAAGGGCCTTGGTGACCAAGAACCCGATGGTCACTTTGACAGAGCTCTAGCATTCCTCTGTGGAGATGGGAGAACCTTCCAGAAGGATGGTAGAGTGGCCATCCGGAAGCCACTTCTCAGTAAAAGGCACCTGACAGCCCACTTGGAGTTTGCCAAAAGGCACCTAAAGGCTCTCAGACTATGAGAAAGAAGATTCTCTGGTCTGATGAAACCAAGATTTAACTCTTTGGCCTGAATACCAAGCATCATGTCTGGAGGAAACCTGGCACCACCCCTACGGTGAAGCATGGTGGTGGCAGCATCATGCTGTGGGGATGTTTTTCAGCAGCAGGGACTGGGAGACCATTCAGGATTGAGGGAAAGAAGAAAGGACAAAGTACAGAGAGAGCCTTGATGAAAACCTGCTCCAGAGTGCTTAGGACCTCTGACTGGTCCTCAGACCTCAGACTTGTCCTGTTGGAAGGTTCACCTTCCAACAGGACAACGACCCTAAGCACACAGCCCAGGCTTCGGGACAGGTCTATGAATGTCCTTGAGTGACCCAGCCAGAGCCGAGACTTGAACCTGATCAAACATCTCTGGAGAGATCTGAAAATAGATGTGCAGCAACGCTCCCCATCCAACCTGACAAAGCTTGTGAGGATCTGCAGAGAATAATGGGAGAAACTCCCCAAATACAGTTGTGTCAAGCTTGTAGTGTCATACCCAAGAAGAATTGAGGCTGTAATCGTTGCCAAAGGTGCTTCAACAAAGTACTGAGTAAAGGGTCTGAATACTTATGTAAATGTAATATTTCAGTTTTAAATGTTTTATACATTTTCTAAAATGTCTAAAAACCTGTTTGTGCTTTGTCATTATGTGGTATTGTGTGTAGATTGATGAGGAAAATAAACTATTTAATCAATTTTAGTGTAAGGCTAAAACGTAACAAAGTGGAAAACGTCAAGATGTCTGAGTACTTTCCGAATGCACTGTAGCTTGTGGACTGTTTCAAATAGCTTAGTACAACAAGTCTAGACTATGGTCATAATAACTCTACTTTAAATGTAGTTTCAGCTGCATGTTCCTTCTGAGTGGAGAGGCCTTGGTTTGAGGGCACCGAGTCACATCCAATGGAATGTATTGCTATTGTAAGAGCTCACTGAGAATCAACTTGAGCTATTGAGCTATTACAATAGCAGTACTTTATTACCCCTTAAAACGGAAAATATGTTTTGTCAAAATGTTTCAACCTCTTGTAGCTACAACACTAGAAAACAGCACCTGAAATCTGATAACCCACTCAACAATGACCTCGCACTTCCATTTTATCAGCGTTGCTGTGCATATATGAATGATATGGCAGGCTATACAATAACATCAGGTAGCCTACTATGTTAATGAAGCCAAATAATCTTGCAATGTTCAGTGCAGTTACCCAATAGACTTCAGTTTCCATTGCTACTGTTGATCTTCTATGTAAAGGCATAGAGTCTATGAACACTATAAGCCTATATTCTAGTCAGTATACATCTTAATTATTAGTGCAAAAACACAACACTTTATTATTCACACTCAATTGTAAAAGTTATGCAACAAAATAGTCGGATGCATGTAGTTGGTTTTCTACAATATTAGGCCCTACGCGGTGGATCCTATTATTTTACATCAGCGACTGTCCTATTGCCCGTCAGGCGTCGTTCTTTCCATCTTTTGTTCGTTGCAATGATATTCTGTCTGCCCTGCAAAGGCTCTACCGCCAGCATTTCTTAGCAGGTCCCACTGGGAGACAGGCTGAATCAAGGAGTGCGAACGAACGTGATTCTGAGCCAATCCGTGGTGACTTCCTCACTTTTTTCCAATCGAAAGGAGAGGGAAAATAGCTACCATCACATGTCCCAGTAACTGCAGCTCTTAGTTTGTTAAATCATCTGGAATGGTAGAACTGAGCATTGGGAAAAAGCACAATGATGGCAATGGGGGAGAACCGTTAATTGTGCCTCATAATGGACGTTTCTTTTTGGTCGAGGTTTTAAATTTAATAACTATTGAGCAGCATATATTTAGATAATTACGCGCTTTTTCGGGGCTGAATAGCTGAGAATAAACTGGAGAAGAAAGACCTAGCCTTTTGATAACTTGGATGGAGGGCAAGCGTGCTATAGGTCACTCGGTGGATTACGTGGTGGAGGCAGAACGGGGAAAGTGCGCGTAAGGTGCAGCGGTGCAACGGTCTCCCTGCTGAGATTTGATCTGAGTTCCCCATAGCAGCCACTTTATAGCACTCGGCTGCAGAGACGTACACTCAGCTAAATAGAGCAAGCCGGTATTACTGCGGAGGAAAGCCTCTACTGTTGTGAGGCGCGTCGACGAGCGGCAGGAGAATGGCAAGGTCTTCGGCGAGTCTGGGGGGAAAGCAAACGCCCGTTTTTCACCAAAGGATTCTGTCGAAGCGCGTTGGACTTTGACTGTCTCTTCGTGTTGGTGTTCTTGGATCTTTATTTTAAACTGAAAAGACAAGGAACACAAGTGGATTGGGTTCTGAGGAGCACAGACCGATGTCAAATTACTCGGGAACAATGAAGAGATGGGCTGGGCAGAGTTGTGGGCTTTGAAATCCAGCGCACCTTGTATTGATATTGCCTAATTTAGCCTAAATCCAATGGGGCAAAACAAAATTGGAACATGGGAAAATATGAAATGTGAGAAAATTCGATACCCCTGACCGTCGGTGCTCAGAGCAGGGCTGGCGTTCCTTTTTAAGGTAAACTTTTACTGTTTAAATGTTTGTACATGTCTGTACATTTTCATCAGTCCTTTTTGTTTTCCTTCATCGTTCGTTGACCGAATTTCAAGCCTGAACCCATTGTGCTCTAAAGCCAGATAACCAGCAGGACGTTGTTGAAAACCAGGTGTGTTCAGTATTACCGGTTATTCAGGAACAACGGAGGGTAAAAAACGAGACTTAAATAATGGTTAGTTTGAACGAATGCTGGCTGTCTGACTGCATTTCAATTTGAGTGTCTGGGCGTAGATTAAAAATTACGCAGTGGGATCACTTATTTGGCCAGGTCACTGCTATCCATAGACCTGATCCAACTCTAATTGATTTGGGTGAATGTGGTGGTATACTTGGGTGGTGGTAATGATGTGTGTGTGTGCGTGTGTGTGTGTGTTGTGTGTGTGTGTGTGTGGTGTGTGTGTGTGGTGTGTGTGTGTGTGTGTGTGTGTGTGTGTGTGTGTGTGTGTGTGTGTGTGTGTGTGTGTGTGTGGAAAGGGGGAAGGGTGGTTTATAACGTAGACACCCTCTTTCACTGCCTCACCCGGTCATGAGGGGCTAGATTGAAATCACCTCTATTTTATATGGGAGCTGAGTTCCCATGCCAGTTCAGCCCGATAGATATTTTCGCTAAATGCACTCCATGAAGTGTGTATAGCCTTATAAATGTAGGCTACCCAGGCAGGTTACAAGAGTCCTCATCCTTGGCATATGCTCAAATGATGATAGAGGATTCAGGCGTCGTCGTCGTCTTGCCCCGTCCTAAGCGATATATCATGCTCACTACCATGGCACCAATGGCTGCTATAGACGCGCTATACCCACGTATTCTTGATGCAGTGGAATGATATGTATCACTGGAATGATATGTACAGAGATCATATGTAAATTAGTCAAAATGATGCTATAATAACCAGGTGGTGATACAAATGAACTGAAGTGTATAGTTCCATTGTATAGGTAAAGGCAATGTATGGATGTGATTTAGAATGGCAAAGTATCGTGTCCCAAAGGAAATTCACTTCAGCTCAGTGGTCGTGCGTGCGCGCGTATTTATGTTTGTACAATCTTTCTGTATTTATGGTACAATTTTCACATACGAACTATTTTATCCAGTGAGTACAATATACTACATCAATGACCATTTGAATTCCATATTATTCTAACAAGGCTTTTCTTTGATTTCCGCAATGTTGGTTGTCACGTGCGCTTCTATAAATGTAATCTGATAAACAAGTCATATTTCAATTCTTCAGACCCCACGACACGCCATCCTTAATAGGGCAGGGTAGCTGCCAAGACTGTGCAAAGCTGTCATCAAGGCAAAGGGTGACTACTTTGAATAATCTAATATATATTTTGATTGTTTATTAACACTTTTGGTTACTACATGATTCCATGTGTTATTTCATAGTTGTGATGTCTTCACTATTATTCTACAATGTAGAAAATAGTAAAAATAAAGAAAAACCCTGGAATGAGTAGGTGTGTCCAAACTTTTCACTAGTACTGTATGTAAGGGTATTCTGTATTGCTTATCCTATGAGCAAAAAGCCATATAGGCAAACTGAGCTGCAGCTCCACTTCCAGTGGCTGGTGGTGCTATAATTCAATTTATTCTCCCTCCATACTGCTGTCTGCTGCAGCTCTGAAGGGCTGGGTAACACTGAGGACGGGGTGGGAAGACTGCCCGACCACAGCTTTACCATACACCTATTAGGGTGGAGTGGACCGTGGAATACACCTTTGGTTATCAAAGTAGCATGTATTCAAATATTATGTCTAGTGCATTAGGTATTGATTTTTGACCCAGGGACCTCTTCAGTTGTTGTGATATAATTTGAAAGTTCTATCTTTTGAAAATCAGGGTGGGATTTGGCATGTTGGAGATGGCGTGGCAGCGATCCCTGTAGCTCGGAGACTTGTTTTAATTACGCTAGTAGAGATTAAGACCCCGTGATGATGTGAGCCCGAGCCAAGGAATCAAAGAGCACGGTATGAGGATCCTGCTGTTCGTGTGATATGGGGACTGAGGGAATCAAACGCTGCAAAACAACATCCTCCTCCAGGCAGGATTAGCACCACATACCTGGTTGCTCAACAAGTACATAGTCTACTATAACATCTTGCTTTTGATATGCCCTCTGGGTGCATGTGTGAGGAGTTACCATGACATATTTTATTACATTTACAGGCGGAGCACTGGTGCCCAATATTACTTCATACAGAGAGCATACGATCAGCAAGTACTTACAGTCCTCTACTACACTGTCTTTAGATCTTTGATACGTGTGTGCTTTTTCCCTTTGAGTCTGTGAGGACGTACCATGGCAGCTTTGAACACATTTATTGATACCTGAGACAAGACATGTATATCTGAGACTGATACGTGTCAGCAGATACTTGACAGCTCTGGTGGGAGAAACCTGGATAGGTTCGAAATGTAGACTAGACATAGGACTCAGCTAAACATCATGTGACCCATGAATGGTGAGTTAATGTAACCCAACATGCCTGTGTATTCTTTCTAGAGGCGTTAGCATAGTATGTTTGACCATGATGTGGTATATGCTCTATGCTGTGTTATGCAATCATCATATGGTGTCAAAGAAACTGCCGATGTGGTGACTGTTGTAGTTTGGCCAAGAGTCCAGCTCCATGAACAGTTACAAGTGAGATTGTGTCAGACGCTTGCGAAGCTAGAAGTGTTATGGTGGAGTCAGAACCATGGACAGCCACTCAGTCTTGGTCTGTGTTCCGCATGGTAGAGTGCACACAACAGTGTTTACAAACTCATTCATCCAATCAGCACCATGGACAGCAACCATTTTCTCTGTTTGCTTGAATATACAGAAGGTTTTGCTTCTCCCAAAACAGCTTTGCTAATCTTATGAGCAATAGGTGAATTTATAATGTATGTGACCTTTATGTGATGTTCTCATTGGATTTTGTGATAATAATTTATCTGTTAGCATACTGTGTTTACTGAGTTTAAGGATGTCTTAGTTTGTATATTTGTTAATTGCTCAACAAGGAGTTGATTGTTGAGTCAATTCTAAAAGTCACCAGGCCGCATTGAATTTAAGCACTAGGGGCCCAATCCAGACTTAGGAAATGTACACCTTTTCATATGAACACCTTTCCTACGTATGTCTCAGTAGTTGGCATTCAGACTTACCTTATGCAGGTTGTAACAGGCTTTGCAGGAGTGGTTACCTTGCACACTCTGAATAGATATAATTCAACCGCTAAAACCCCTCCCACTTGCTGGCCAACATATTTTCTCTGGGAGTTTTCATTCAATAGGGTTTTCAGTACATTTATCAAAAGCCATCCCTTTATATTTGGTGTACCTTTAATTTTAATTTTCTTGACAGACTCACTAGAATATATGGAGAACAGTTCAGAATATTAGGGATCAATGAAAGAAGCCATGTCAATAGACGTATATTCATCTCCTTTTCAGCACCAATTGGTAGATAAAAAAATACTCTGATCTTGTATATTATTTAGGGTTAGAAAAGTATTTATTAATAATAATGCAAAAAACGGTTTGGAGAGCCTTTACACACTAAATATATTGATGAATCAAAAATATAGTTGTCGGAATCATCCTGAAAGTTTCCATATTCAATTGTTCAAACCATTAAATATTGGATGGTGATAAAAGTGTACAATAGGGTTGAAGAGTAGTCCTGTAAATCTACCCTAATAATTCTCACTAATGATGGAACTGTGATGATGTGAGCCGTGCACCAGGCTCCAGGTTAAAACTGCTACGCATGGTCTGCGTTCCATAATGATTGAAATAGGCTACGTCTTCCAAATGATTTACTTGTAATACGTTATCCTACTATGATCCACTATTATTAGCAATCCTCAGGAACAACCACACAGAAGCAGTGGCGTACCACACATCCTAACTCTGGTGCCCCCCCCGACTCTGGGGTCAGAATACATCATCTGTAGACACACCTCTGCCACACCTTCATTTCTTTGATCTCCACCCCAAACGTAATGAGCGAAATACGTTCCATTTACTCGCGCTTAACTCTGGTCGGAATTCCCCCCTCTAGGTTAATAGCGATTGGGCCAGGATGGATTACTGTATGTGTACATTTAATTATAAATTGTTTAATTAAACACCAATCAGTGGATCAGGTCTACTAGGTCCTGTAGAAGCTGCAGGATGGCTAGTTTATTGGTGGTCTGATGATTTGTTTATTTTAGTTTATTTAGTTTGGTCTACACTGGGGGTCTGATGATATGTTTATTTTAGTTTATTTAGTTTGGTCTACACTGGGGGTCTGATGATTTGTTTATTTTAGTTTATTTAGTTTGGTCTACACTGGGGGTATGATGATATGTTTATTTTAGTTAATTTAGTTTGGTCTACACTGGGGGTCTGATGATATGTTGAGGTCAGTTAATAATGATCTCTGTATGAGAATGATCCAGATGAGATGTAGATAGACCCTGGTGGTCGTGTTTAACCCATGACACACTGGCTACACACCTAGTATGGTTGAAGACTGCTCTACTGATCCCTTTAGTCTAAACCCATGCTCCAGGATCACCTAGAGAGGTGATACAATACCTTTATTTGACTGATAAGAAGCACCACATGGATTTATATTATCATTTGTTGTTTGGGATTTGAAGAAAGGAATACATGTTGTCCTTTCAATATTGGTTTGTGATATATAATGGCAGCAAGTATTTGGGAGAGTTTTTGCATAGATAGTATAGACAAAACACTGATACCCAATTGATCTTATTTTAAAGACAGCATCGAATCAGACAGGCATACTTTAGATAGAACCATAGGAATCTTTGGAGTCCTAAAGCTTGTGGAGGATTTACTGTTCATTAGTGCAGGAGAAAACCTCATCTGGTAACAACTAATTAAAACCACCAGGTATTTCAATGTTTTATTTTCTTTCATTTGGTGTCCCTCAAGTTGTTGATGCAGGGTGAGATCTTTGTCAGTGTGATGGGGTGACTAGAATGAGTTCCTCTCTCTGTCTGTGAGTGGGAGGTACTTTGAGGGATGTTTGTCTGTGATAATGAGCTGTCAAGGGGACAGCGGCAAATTGTTTTCATCCCGCTACAACCCGCCGGTTTAAACAGGAGAAAAGTGGTAGTCAGGAATGGTAATAGTTTCTGTGGTGAAGGCCAGTGAGTCTGTAATGCTATTACGTATTTGACTGACGAGGCACTGATCCCTAGTTTCTAAAATATTGATAGATTGATATGCACTGTGTTAAATCCCAAATGAAATGACAATAAAATCTTAGTTACTGTTTTAAAAAGTGAATATTCATAAACAAGATCTGGAAGGTTTAACAACCAAAAATGACAATATTTCAAGATAATGTAGAATCTTTCATGATTTGTGGTTTAGCCACTTTTAGTTAAAATATATCATTATTCACAATATTATCTGACTATTTGGTGTTTGTAAATACAAACATATCATAATAATATCTATCTAATCTCATTGTATTGTAGGTAGCTAACAGCTTTTTGTGTCTCTGTGTAAATTGTAGTTTGTAAGGCCCTGGGCTGACTTTCTGTAGTAAGATGAGATTAGAGTGAATAGGTGGGGATATGTTCTCCTCTGCCAAGCCTTAATCTGCCCAGGGACACACATGGACCCTGCCGTAACCTGCTATGACATATTAGACAAGACTATACACACCACTGATGGGATAAGCCCTTTACAAGGCTTTGGCTGTGACAGATAGAGGCAGAGCTACAAAAACTGAATAGGCAGAGCTGTTCTGTACAGCTACAAGGCTTTGGCTGTGATAGAGGCAGAGCTACATGAAACTACTGCACAGAGCCGTTCTGGCTCACTACAGCACCGTCACACAGTGTTTCCCAGCTGACGCCACCTCATCTTCTAAACTATATTACTCTAAAGGGCTGATTATACAGTACCAGTCAAAAGTTTGGACATACCTACTCATTCCAGGGTTTTTCTTTATTTTTACTATTTTCTACATTGTAGAATAATAGTGAAGACATCAAAACTACGAAATAACACATATGGAATCATGTAGTAACCAAAAAAGTATTCAACAAATGCAAATATACTTTATATTTGAGATTCTTCAAAGTAGCCACCTTGATGCCTTCGCCTGGAATGCTTTTCCAAAAGTCTTGTAATTCCCACATATGCTGAAGACTTGTTTGCTACTTTTCCTTCACTCTGCAGTCCAACTCATCCCAAACCATCTCAATTTAAAAAAAAGTTTTTTATTTCACCTTTATTTAACCAGGTAGGCTAGTTGAGAACAAGTTCTCATTTACAACTGCGACCTGGTGGGTTGAGGTCGGGTCATCTGGTGCAGCTCCATCACTCACCTTCTTGGTCAAATAGCCCTTACTTACACAGCCTGGAGGTGTGTTGGGGCATTGTCCTGTTGAAAAAAGTATGATAGTCCCACTAAGCACAAACCAGATGGGATGGCGTATCGCTGCAGAATGCTGTGGTAGCCATGCTGTTTACGTGTGCCTTGAATTCTAAATAAATCCCAGACAGTGTCACCAGCAAAGCATCCCCACATCATCATACCTCCTCCATGCTTCACGGTGGGAACCACACATGCGGAGACCATCCGTTCACCTGCTCTGCGTCTCACAAGACACGACGGTTAGAACCAGAAATCTCAAATTTGGACTCCTCAGACCAAAGGACCGATTTCCACCGGTCTAATGTCCATTGCTCGTGTTTCTTGGCCTAAGCAAGTCTCTTCTTTTTATTGGTGTCCTTTAGTAGTGGTTTCTTTGCCGCAATTCCAACATGAAGGCCTAATTTACGCAGTCTCCTCTGAACAGTTGATGCTGAGATGTGTCTGTTACTTGAACTCTGAAGTAATTATTTGGGCACATTTTCCATATTGACTGACCTTCATGTCTTAAAGTAATGATGGACTGTCGTTTCCCTTTGCTTATTTGAGCTGTTCTTGCCATAATATGGACTTGGTCTTTTACCAAATAGGGCTATCTTCTGTATACCACCCCTACCTTGTCACAACACAACTGATTGGCTCAAATGCATGAAGAAGGAATGAAATTCCACAAATTAACTTTTAACAGGGCACACCTGTTAATTGAAATGCATTCCAGGTGACTACCCCATGAAGCTGGTTGAGAGAATGACAAGACTGTGCAAAGCTGTCATCAAGGCAAAGGGTGGTTACTTTGAAGAATCTCAAATATAAAGTATATTTTAATTTGTTGAATACTTTTTAGGTTACTACATGATTCCATATGTGTAATTTCATAATTTTGATGTCTTCACTATTATTCTACAATGTAGAAAATAGTAAAAATAAAGAAAAACCCTGGAATGAGTAGGTGTGTCCAAACCTTTGACTGGTACTATATATATATTTTTTTATTCTTGTGATTTCAGTTTTAATGCAATTAGCAAAACCACAAATGTACTGTATTCATTGCATTTTCCAAACAACCAATAAAAAGATCCGTGGTTTGAAACCATATGGATCATTGATGGTGCTTTGAGCTGGTTGGACCACCTGGTGTCTGTTCCCAGAACAGTTTGGTGTGATTAGCACAGCTGATATATTGCTTTATATAGCTGTGTGTGTATATCAGTGTGATTACTGATGATCATTTGGAACCATTCTCAAGACACTGCTAGTGATTAACCAGGTACAGTCCAGACCTGCACTGTACCGGACCTTCAAATGAGTTTATTTCAAACACTTTAGCTGGGCTTGATTGAGTTTCCTGGTGGATATGAATACATGCATGAATAGTGGTGTTCCTTGGCAATGTACTTAGGACACTGTTAATGATGCACATTGAGCAGGTAGCCAGCCTGGTACAGTGTACAGTTTGTATGTCTGTCATATATCACGTTTAGTGTGATGGAGCATGCAACCCTAATCCCCAACTCCTATGAGGTGGCAGCCATCTGCCCTGGTTGGCTCATCTTCTATTATTCATGCCTGTTGTCGATTGACAGAATGGCTATCTCATTCTGTGGCAATGTGGCCTGTACCATACTCATTGTTGGATTATTGTTGGGAATTGTCATAATGCAGACATGCAGTGTATTTATCAGAGATGAGATCAGATAACAACTATTCCTGATGCGTTGCGATAACGAAGGTTGGGTTTTAGGTTTTATGGTGCATCTGAGTGCTCTCTGGGAGCCAGCCCCCATATTGCTGCACACACAGTAATGAATTGGAATTGCTTTGTGCACATCAGTATTCAATATAGAAGCCACAGTGTAATACTATAATGGTGTCTATTGCTTCAATGAGGATGTGGTCATGCACTATATATACAAAAGTATGTGGACACCCCTGCAAATTAGTTGATTTGGCTATTTTAGCCACACCCGTTGCTGAGAGGTGTATACAATTTAACACACAACCATGCAATCTCCATAGACAAATATTGGCAGTAGAATGGCCTTACTGAAGAGCTCAGTGACTTTTAACATGGCACCGCCAAAGGATGCTATCTTTCCAACAAGAAAGTTCGTTACACTTCTGCCCTGCTAGAGCTGCCCCGGTCAACTGTAAGTGCTGTTATTGTGAAGTGGAAACGTCTAAGAGCAACAACGGCTCAGCCGCGAAGTGGTAGCACACACAAGCTCACAGAACGGGACCGCCGAGGGCTGAAGCGCGTAGCGCAGAAAAATAGTCTGTCCTCGGTAGCAACAC
This sequence comes from Salvelinus sp. IW2-2015, assembly GCF_002910315.2. Lineage (NCBI taxonomy): Eukaryota > Metazoa > Chordata > Actinopteri > Salmoniformes > Salmonidae > Salvelinus > Salvelinus sp. IW2-2015. The sequence goes on along the minus strand of NC_036849.1, from coordinate 9,974,847 downwards.
TCACTATCGAGGTCCAAATTGCCTCTGGAAGCAACATCAGCACAAGAACTGTTCGTCGGGAGCTTCATGAAATGGGTTTCAATGGCTGAGCAGCCGCACACAAGCCTAAGATCACCATACGCAATGCCATGCATCAGCTGGAGTGGTGTAAAGCTCACCGCCATTGGACTCTGGAGCAGTAGTAACGCGTTCTCTGGAGTGATGAATCGCGCTTCACCATCTGGCAGTCCAACGGACGAATTTGGGTTTGGTGGATGCCAGGATAACGCTACCTGGCCCAATGCATAGTGCCAATTGTAAAGTTTGATGGAGGAAGAATAATGGTCCGCGGCTGTTTTTCATGGTTCGGGCTAGGCCCCTTTGTTCCAGTGAAGGGAAATCTTAATGCTACAGCATACAATTACATTCGATAGGATTCTGTTCTTCCAGATTTGTGGCAACAGTTTAGGGAAGGCCCTTTCCTATTTCAGCATGACAATGCCCCTTGCACAAAGCGATGTCCATACAGAAATAGTTTGTCGAGATCCGTGTGAAAGAACTTGACTGGTCTGCTCAGAGCCCTCAACCCAATCAAACACCTTTGCGATGAATTGGAATGCAGACTGTGAGTCAGTTAATCGCCCAACATCAGTGCCCGACCTCACTAATGCTCTTGTGGCTGAATGAAGCAAGTCCCTGCAACAATGTTCCAACATCTAGTGGAAAGCCTTTCTAGAAGAGTGGAGGCTGTTGTAGCAGCAAAGTGGGAACCAACTACATATTAATGCCCATGATTTTGGAATGAGATGTTCGAAGAGCAGGTGTCCACATACTTTTGTTAATGTACCATTAGCCTGCAGACAGTAGTGCTGAGTACAAATGTAGGTCCCTGCACTATCTCTCTCATTTGAAAATGGTTGATGGAATGTTCCGGGGGATGAAGGATGAGGGGGAGTGTGGTTGTGAGACATGATGTGTATGGTTGCTGTGGGAACATGTGGGTCTGAACAGGTATGATGTCGTTGATGTTTGTTGAAATGTGTGTTCCTCTGTTGATTGTATTTTGTTTATGTATGGTTGTTATTGAGAAAATAAAATTAAAAATAAAAAACTATATGAAAACGATTGATCAAACACCAACTAGTTTTAGGTCCTTTGAGCATGCACTCTTACGGAAACAGGTTAATATTCTCTTTCTGTGACCCGAGTAACAGTTTGAATACTAAATACTGTATGTAATGTATTATTTCTCCCCGATGCACTTAAAGAAAAACACACACAAAAATAAAAAAAAGAGTAGCCAGAAGATTAGGAGATGAATAATTGAGGAAGACAAATATCTCAGGACAGAGAGAAAGTGTGTGAGAGAGAGATAATGTTAATGCCGTGGTGGTTGTGGTGGGGATATTTGAAGTATTTCTTGCATTAGAGGAAAGTGTTTGGAGGAGCCCAGCAAGTTAGGGCATCGAGTTGAATAAACCCATGAGTACAGGTGAAAGGATGATAGGACAGTCTCCACTCCAAAGTATTTGCTCTGTCTGAGTGTGAACACAGTTAAATGCAGTGCATGACTGAAACTCTATAAATCGCATGAAGTTAGCTTGGGCTTTTATCAAACCTAATGTCAATGTGTTATTGTGGAGCTACTAAATTGGGTAAGTACCCCAATGGGCAGCGGGAGAGGTAGGAAGATAATTGATGAGAGAGAGGGAAAGGGAGAGAGAGATTACAATTATAATTATTCTACACTTCTTTGTATTTTTCCATTGCTGAATTACCTGGCTGGGTCCTTGGACTAGAACTATGTGAGATTAGCTTAATCTGCCATGCTGCCATACCTTTATATCTATGTATCTATGCATAGTGGGCTAATAATGCTAAACCCACTCAATTTTAGCTTCTGCTGCCATGGCTTTAGTAGTTATCCACGGTAATGCTATTTGTCTGCTCAGCACACCATGCTTACTGTGAATGCTCCACTTTCGACTACTTCCTTAAATTGTGAACCAGCTTGTGTTTAATGTTAGAGATCATTATGTCATATCAAAAAGGCAAATGTTTTTTCCAAAACCCATTGCATTGGCCCATTGCAGCAGCTGAGTTTAAATGTTGACAGGCTGCATGACACACTGTGCTGACAGCAATAAAATAGAAAGCTTTGAGCCCATTCTTGCTTATTGTGAATTAACATTGCTTTGATGTGAGTGATCCCACCGGCTCAGTGCAGTGCCACATATCATATGTATTTGTTTCAGAATCTCCAGACTGCCACTCCTTCCTTCCTCCTCTGTTTTCTCACAGTAACAATATTCATCCACTCTCTAATTACCTTCCGGGGAGATAGTGATGAAATATGTCAATGAATGACAAACATATATATACTGTATATATATTTATATATACAGTGGGGCAAAAAAATATTTAGTCAGCCACCAATTGTGCAAGTTCTCCCACTTAAAAAGATGAGAGAGGCCTGTAATTTTCATCATAGGTACACTTCAACTATGACAGACAAAATGAGAAAAAAAATCCAGAAAATCACATTGTAGGATTTTTAATGAATTTATTTGCAAATTATGGTGGAAAATAAGTATTTGGTCACCTACAAACAAGCAAGATTTCTGGATCTCACAGACCTGTAACTTCTTCTTTAAGAGGCTCCTCTGTCCTCCACTCGTTACCTGTATTAATGGCACCTGTTTGAACTTGTTATCAGTATAAAAGACACCAGTCCACAACCTCAAACAGTCACACTCCAAACTCCACTATGGCCAAGACCAAACAGGTGTCAAAGGACACCAGAAACAAAATTGTAGACCTGCACCAGGCTGGGAAGACTGAATCTGCAATAGGTAAGCAGCTTGGTTTGAAGAAATCAACTGTGGGAGCAATTATTAGGAAATGGAAGATATACAAGACCACTGATAATCTCCCTCGATCTGGAGCTCCACGCAAGATCTCACCCCGTGGGGTCAAAATGATCACAAGAACGGTGAGCAAAAATCCCAGAACCACACGGGGGGACCTAGTGAATGACCTGCAGAGAGCTGGGACAAAAGTAACAAAGCCTACCATCAGTAACACACTACGCCGCCAGGGTCTCAAATCCTGCAGTGCCAGACGAGTCCCCCTGCTTAAGCCAGTACATGTCCAGGCCCGTCTGAAGTTTGCTAGAGAGCATTTGGCTGATCCAAAAGAAGATTGGGAGAATGTCATATGGTCAGATGAAACCAAAATATAACTTTTTGGTAAAAACTCAACTCGTCTTGTTTGGAGGACAAAGAATGCTGAGTTGCATCCAAAGAACACCATATCTACTGTGAAGCATGGGGGTGGAAACATCATGCTTTGGGGCTGTTTTTCTGCAAAGGGACCAGGACGTCTGATCCGTGTAAAGGAAAGAATGAATGGGGCCATGTATCGTGAGATTTTGAGTGAAAACCTCCTTCCATCAGCAAGGGCATTGAAGATGAAACGTGGCTGGGTCTTTCAGCATGACAATGATCCCAAACACACTGCCCGGGCAATGAAGGAGTGGCTTCGTAAGAAGCATTTCAAGGTCCTGGAGTGGCCTAGCCAGTCTCCAGATCTCAACCCCATAGAAAATCTTTGGAGGGAGTTGAAAGTCCGTGTTGCCCAGCAACAGCCCCAAAACATCACTGCTCTAGAGGAGATCTGCATGGAGGAATGGGCCAAAATACCAGCAACAGTGTGTGAAAACCTTGTGAAGACTTACAGAAAACGTTTGACCTCTGTCATTGCCAACAAAGGGTATATAACAAAGTATTGAGATAAACTTTTGTTATTGACCAAATACTTATTTTCCACCATCATTTGCAAATAAATTCATAAAAAATCCTACAATGTGATTTTCTGGATTTTTTTTCTAATTTTGTCTGTTATAGTTGAAGTGTACCTATGATGAAAATTACAGGCCTCTCTCATCTTTTTAAGTGGGAGAACTTGCACAATTGGTGGCTGACTAAATACTTTTTTGCCCCACTGTATATAGAGAGAGATAGAGAGAGATTATGCCTATAATGACCCTTTAATGAGGCCCTGCATGTATTGGATAAGCCCACAGTGCATCCATCTCTGTTCTCCTTCACTGGTTTCTATTGCTTTCCGTCGCCAGTCATTTGCAGGTTGTCTGCTTGACCTTCAGAGGAAGGAAATCATTAGCATGCACCAGTTTTATTGATTAAGAGAGAGAGTGGGCTTTTCTGAGAAATAGCTTTAAAGTGCAGACGGGAGTTTGCTTTTTGAGCTTGATCGAGGCTTGGTGAGATGGGTGGTGAGATGGGTGATGGGATGGGTGGTGAGATGGGTGGTGAGATGGGTGGTGAGACTGGCAGATGATTGAGCTGGGTTGGTTAGTGTGTTGGTGCTGGTTTGGGGCGTGTGTGATGACTCGAGAGGGGAATCGTAATGACACATTGCATGCTGGGATGGGACATCAGCATTGCATGGTGTGCTGTGTCTGTGCGCCAGGCACGGAGGGAGAGAGTAGTCATTGCCTGTACTCACCAGGACGACAGAGAAACCTTTTAGCACATTTAGCACTGCTCAGGCCCAAGAGTGTGAAACGCAAGAATGACACTACTTAGATCTGAGCAGTCAGTCACAAACTCTACCTAACACAGTTAATTACAAAAATGTCTCAGTAGCTCATGACATTGCTAAGCCTTTAGCATCGGAATGAACAAAAATAATATTGTAGGGCCTGTAGACATTGCATGAACAGCAGCAAACTATCAAACCATAGTGCTAGGAAAACCACACTTAAGGGCACAAACATGGGAATAGTATTTTGTAAAAAAAAATATGCTTCCATATTGTTTTCATAGATAAATGGACAGACCTAGCAGCATTTTCACGAAGGGTGGACAAATCCTACACCGTTTGTCTTTCTTTCTCAGCAGACACAGTTTAATATGTTTAATAGGAGTTACAAAACAGCACATCGTATTTTCAGTGATCGACGCGGAGGCACAACACACTGCCGGTGGAATATGTAACCTGTCATCAAATGTTATGGCTTTTTATACATGTTCAGGTTATGTAACCTGAACAGGGTGTACATCATAGCTGACCAGAGGGCCATTAAAGACAGGATCCTTATTAATCATCACACCTCTCCTTCACGCACAGAGAACCCAACATGGCGGCCAAAAATATGTCTCAGAAAGGTCAAATATTTGGTGGGAACTTAACTCTGAGCTTGAATTAATGTGCTCCTATATGAAGATCAATACAGGTTGTGAATTATGCGTAGTATGCGTTTATTAATCGACCTTAAATCACAATGCTTGCCTTGCTCGGCCATGAACCTCAGCCGCAGTACAAAGTCAACTAGGGTGATATGGTGGAATTGGATTACACACAGATCCAATCAACCCCAGGACTATTGTTTTTCGCTGCGTGCGTTTTGCTCTGTGATTGATAAGATCAAGAATGTTTTCTCATCTTGTCATTTTGAAAGAAAAGAGAAACCCGCACACTTTATTTTTATCTCACTGTTACCATGCATCTGCAACAAAATAGCTAAAATGTGCGAGTGTCTTTTTGAATCTCTCTCACATATGATACAGAACCTCACTATAGCATCGCATCGTTACGATTCTAATTATATAATACTGTAGCTGTGCCCGAGTCTGTGCATGGCTGTCGTTATCTATCACTATCTATCTTATCTTTCTGTGAGAGCATGGTATCTTGCTACCTCAGTCCGTTGAAGGCCTATGTAGCAGAGGCTGTTGTACGGGGGACACTTTGAATTCAGCTCACGAATGGAGTTTTTAAGATGGTTGCTAGAGACAGCACAGACACAGACTGTAGAATCAGCAACTCTGTTTGCTTGAGGCATGTAGAAAGTTATTTTTGTATTTGTATTTACTAAGGATCCCCATTAGCCAAGGCAGCAGCTACTCTTCATGGGGTCCAGAAACATTAAGGCAGTTATATCCTGTTTAAAATATTACATGACATTACATTTTATAACACTTTACCCAATACATGTAATGTGTTCCCTCAGGCACTACTCCTATCACATATTTACAATTCAACATCCATGGGTGCACCCCCCTATCTATATCGACGGGACTGCGGTGGAGAAGGTAGAAAGCTTCAAGTTTCTTGGCGTACACATCACTGACAAACTGAAATGGACCACCCACACATACAGTGTGGTGAAGAAGGCACAACAGAGCATCTGTGCAGTTTTATACAACCTTATTATCAACAACCAAATATTTGATGTATGCTACAGTAACTTACAGTATCTCTAGTGCCCTGTAAAGGAAACTCGCCTGTTGAATGTGTACAGTAGAGAGCAGAGCAACGTACACTTTAGAGCTGACGTAGAGATGAGTGTGAGGAGTGTATGATCAATCGCTTCAACTTTGCAGAATGGCTTTGATATTTATAAGACAGGGGAGAAGGCAGCAGCACACCACCCATAAACTAATGAGCTGATAACCTCATGCAGACATCTCTACTGAGAGCCTTGCAAAGCATTATGGGATTATAAAACAATCACTAGAGAAAAATACAAGATAAGATTTGAACATTTGAACTCTAAAATTGAGCTTAAACAACATTACATATCAGGACAAGTATAGAGTTGTGTTATGTTATCGCATGAGAAACATTACTTTGCCTGAATCTTTTTGTTTACCTCAAGATCTAATAATCAGTTCAAACTAATGTACCACAATATGTTATCAATACAGAATGAAATGGAATCTCCCCAAAGCTCCAAGATATGGCTGGACTTTTTCCTGATGTTGTAAAAACGTACACTTTCATTATGACCTGAAATGAGATAGAGTAATGGCTTTGGTAAGAAGGGCTTTAATTCCTTGCCTCAGCAACTTTGAAGAAACAACAATGACTGCTGCACCGGTCCAGTGCCGCTCTCTTTTACTGAGCAAAGCCCATCTGAGGATAAATGATACATGAGTAAACCCTGCCAGGTAAATGTTCACTGACATTGTGGTCTGTTACATTTTCCCTGTGTGGATTCCCAGCTGAGATTAAGCGCTCTCTGTTGTGATCAATAAACTTGATCTCAACACCTGCCAATGCTAGCACAATAATAATTTCTCCACAACGGAAATGCCGTCTGTTTGTGGCTATTATTTTCCTCCTTGTCATATCTTGCTACATTGGGGGAAACTTCCTAGTGCATGTCCCCTTGGGGCACTTCATAATGAGTATCTCTGTGTGCGTGTCTCTGCCTTTGTTTGTAGTGTACTGGAAGTGTAGCAATTGAAGTGTGAATTCAAACATGAAGCCTTCACGCGTGAAACTGTGAAGAGCTGCGCCTTCAACCAGCATATACATCTTCAATTTGCCCCAGAGTACGGTATGTAATAAAATAATAAAATAAAATAACACACAGCTGCAGTACACCTGTATGACCTCTCTCTCTGTGTATCGCCTGGTTAAACTCAAAGAGAAAAAAGGCCAGACAGTTGCAACCAGTGAATAATTCAAACAGTGGAATAAACAGGACAGTAGCTATATTAGATCAGGAGGCCTGTGCAATTAAACAGACCTGAATAATGCAAAAAACAAATAAGCACTTTTTAATGGGAGGGTGGTAGGGATCGTGAGGTAATTAAATCTGTCCAATCATTTTGTTTTTGTTATCGATGAGGTGGGCTGGCTTACGACCCTCAACAGACGCAGCAGACAGAACGTTCTGCTTATGTAACAATGTGTGTTCACTCTGCCGTGCATGGAGGATAACTTTGGAGTTAACCCCAAATGTCTAAATGGAGCGGACCATCTACAGAGGCCATCTGTCTGTTTGTAGTGCTTGTGGCTCTCCCTCTAAAACACTGGCTGCCTCCCTGCCTGGCCTGTGTCTGCCATGATGCCAGGGATATGAACATAAAACGTGCAACAGATGGACAGGTCCAGAGTTCAGAGCTATTTCTACAGTTGGACTGGCAGCAGCACATACATATATAGTGGCTGCTGCTCTGGTATTCTGCTGCTCTCGTGAAACCTGTATGGGATCCAGAAAGAGACAAATGACCCAATTCCTGTGGCCTCATTACGAGACGAGACAAAGCAGACTGATTTTTGCGTGATTATAGAATATTATTATAGCTAGGTGGTAGACCATGATGTCTATTGAATGTGCTATGTGTTTGTTTTTCCAAGACTTATTCCAAGATGTGTTGGATCTCTCTTTGGTACTGTAGCAAGCAACAAAGGCAGCTCTTTCGGAACGGGGGTAGCAACCCTGGCTTAATCATTTGTACTGCAGTATAGGATGCCAGGATTATACTTTTGCATCGGCCTACAACAATAGGCCTATATCAGGTACACTGCAGCTTTCACATGTCCCTTAGCTACATGGATTTGGATGATAGAATGATCTACACTACAGTGTACCTAATATGCAGAATGCATCCTCAGTATCAGGCAGCTACAAACAATTACATGGCATTGACTGACAAAACGTAGGCTACTGCTTTTTGACTTCACATTCTTTGGGAATGAGATTAAATCAAAACACATGCATGGGTATGTTGCTACTAAACTATGCATTTGGCTTTCAGAAATGCTTCTTTGCAACATCAACAAGCATGATTTATAATAGCGGCAGCAGGCTTATAAAGCATTCACACGTCACACCTATTATTAGTCTATAGTTGTCCCTGGACCTGCTAATACAAGGCGATCACACCTATACCGATTCAAGGCCATCACATACAATCATTCTGTATTGTCTTTATAGCTGTTCTTCCCAGCTGATATTGTTTTGGTTCAATATCAATCTCAATGATTTCAGGTCAACTCTGTTGTTTCTGTCTGAGCTGCTGCTGCTAGGGCTAGACATAATAATACGGTGTCATTTGCATACAGAGGCAGCTACTTACAGTACTGTATATACATCGGAATGGCATAGTTTCTTATAACGATAGATGCAGGTTTAAAGATGTGTTACAGAGTTTTTGTATACTTTTTAGCCAGTAGGTTTGAAAGTAGCACTCGAGCCAAAACAGGTTGTAACGATCGTCCTGGAAAGAAGGTGACCAAAACGCAGCGTGGTAAGTGTTCATTATAATTTAATAAAATAACCTGAACACTGAAACAACCAAAAACAACAAAGAGAGTGAACGAAACAAAACAGTTCTGTCTGGTCCAACAACACAAAACAGAAAACAACTACCCACAACAAAGAGGTGGAAAAAGGCTACCTAAGTATGGTTTTCAATCAGAGACAACGATAGACAGCTGCCTCTGATTGAGAACCACACCCGGCCAAACACACAGAAAAAGAAAACATAGAATGCCCACCCCAACTCACGCCCTGACCAAACCAAAATAGAGACATAAAAAGGATCTCTAAGGTCAGGGCGTGACAGAGGTCCCCAAAAATGTTGCACAATTGTGTACAATGTCATCCATTTCGTATGATATTTTACATCTTGCAATTTGTATGATATGTTACAAATTCCAATAAAAAAATGAAATTGTATTGCTCACACACATATTTTGCAGATTTTATCGCAGGTGCATCGAAATGCTTATCTTTCTAGCTCCAGCAGTGCAGTAATACAAAACAATACACACAAATCCGCAAAAATTTAAGAAATAAAGAAACGTCAGAACATGCAACGTCCGAGTCCAGAATACAAGTATACTGTATATGTATATAATGATGTGTGGACAGTATATGAATAGAAAAGGTGTGTACAGCAGTAGTTTTATAGGATGAGCCATGACTAGAGTACAGTATATACAGTGCCTTCAGAAAGTATTCATACCCCTTGACATATTCAACATTTTGATGTGTTACAGCCTGAATTAAAAATTGATTAAATATATATTTTCCTCACCCATCTACACACAATACCCAATAATAACAGGGTGAAAATATTTTGCACATTTATTGAAAATGAAGTTGGTGTAGCACAAAATGCCGATTTTCTTTTCAAGATATTGAAAAACAACAGATAGTGAACACAAATGTTGACTTTGGACGATGTTTAGAAAAGTAATAATATGACGTTTAGAAAGTATGGCGTCGCATTAACTGCATGAGTAGAAAAAAACAGCAGGGGAAAGTAAAATGATGTGCAAAATGTAAATGTATATAATGATACTTTGTTATTGATTTACCCTTTAGTAACAAGGCACATCTACTTTACAAATGGGTAATTGTCTCCATTTTGCTTTAATAAGTGTAATGCCATCATACAAACTGCTTATGGATTTGTTATGGTAATGGTGAGCTAAGCTGTTTTCCATGCTAGTCATTACACATCCTGGGCAATTTAAGCTCTCTGAAAGAGGGATATATGAAAAAGCTGCTAAACACTGTCACACAATCAAATGGATTCCTTTGCAGTCAGACTCATGGTGTCTGTCAGTGGGGAAGAGACAGCCTTAAACCTAGGGCTCCATTCAGCATGAGTTAAATGTAAAGGTAATGTTCCTGCGTTACCAGAGACTGCATTCACGGTAAACTCTGCATATGTCGGCTCAACCGGAAATGATTTACATTTCTAGAGCCCAATATGTAACTCTTCAGCGATACAGATTGAATAGAGGCCCTAATCTCACAGTGAATAGCATTAATATGTGCAACCAAAGCAGAATTTGCCAAAAGAGCATAATGTGGGCCTACTGTACTCTAGGCTACTTCTCAAATCCTCTTCAGCCAGTCAGTCCCAGCTCTGTCCCAGCTCAGACCCAGGCTATTGACATGGATGCTGTCTTGTTTAATTGTTCTATCTCAGGGGATGGGGTTGTGTAATTGGTGATAAGCAGGCCTGTGGCTGTTGGGAAGCTACTCAGCCCGTTATCGGCCCATCTAAGAGGTCTGCCTGCCTGGGAATCATCATGGCTGCCATGATAACAACGTAGCTGGAGGCTGCCATCCATCTCCATCCTCTCCTCCTCTCATCTGGGTCCTCATCCAGATTCACACATCAGATCATCCAATCCATGGATGTTGTCTGCAGGCTGATCAGCTCAACTTGGTGCCATTATTGCAACTTCACACAAGCAGTTCATGGAGAGTGTCTTACAGGCCGGTGCAAGAAGAGAGAGAGTGTGAAGGCAGGGTATTTTAACCCATCACCCTTGCGGTTATCCATCTTTGCACCACCTGCCTCTCAGCTGGGGTGTTCTGTCCTTGGCCTGCGACTCAGTTCAATGCAGCTGTTGAGCCCCGTTCCCCACTGCGCTGCTCAATGCACCGGGGTCATGGCGGTTAGTAGTGATTGGGGTAGCAGATTTTGGAAACCCCTCACCTCATCATAATCACCCACTGAGATCTCCTTCCTCCCGTGCACAGAACACTGGCAGTGTGGTGTCAGACTGTTCTGATCAGACCCACTAGACTGAGGTTGGCAGCAGTGTGGCTGTGCTCTCCTGGGGAGATGAAAGATGGGCTTAGGGAGGCCTGGCCGCTCGTTGAGCCTGACGGAGGACAGCTACACTGAACAAAAATATAAACGCACCATGTAAAGTGTTGGTCCCATGTCTCAATCGTTTTCTCCATTTTCTCAAGGCTTAAAAATCTACACTGATTGAAGTGGATTTAACAGTTGACATTAATGAGGGATCATAGCTTTCACCTGGATTCACCTAGTCAGCCTATGTCATGGAAAGAGAAGGTGTTCCTGATATTTATACACTCAATGTATACAGTTGAAGTCGGAAGTTTACACACACTTATGTTGGAGTCATTAAAACTAGTTTTTCAACCACTCCAGAAATCTCTTGTTAACAAACTATAGTTTTGGCAAGTCGGTTAGGACATCTACTTTGTGCATGACACAAGTCATTTTTTTCAGCACAGATTATTTCACTTATCATCACTGTATCATAATTCTAATCAACCTGGCCCGGGTATCCTGGAAGGATATTGACATCATTCCGTCAGTAGAGGATGCCTGGTTATTCTTTCAAAGTGCTTTCCTTACCATCTTAAATAAGCATGCCCCATTCAAAAAATGTAGAACCAGGAACAGATATAGCCCTTGGTTCACTCCAGACCTGACTGCCCTTGACCAGCACAAAAACATCCTGTGGCGTACTGCATTAGCATCGAATAGCTCCGCGAAATGCAACTTTTCAGGGAATTTAGGAACCAATATATACAGGCAGTAAGGAAAGCAAAGGCTAGCTTTTTCAAACAGAAATTTGCATCCTATAGCACAAACTTCAAGAGTTCTGGGACACTGTAAAGTCCATGGGGAATAAGAGCATCTCCTCCCAGCTGCCCACTGCACTGAGGCTACGAAACACTGTCACCACCGATAAAGCCACGATAATTGAGAATTTCAATAAGCATTTTTCTACGGCTGGCCATGCTTTCCACCTGGCTACCCCTACCCCGGTCAACAGCCCTGCACCCCCCCACAGCAACTTGCCCAAGCCTCCCCCATTTCTCCTTCACCCAAATCCAGATAGCATATGTTCTGAAACAGCTGCAAAATCTGGAGCCCTACAAATCAGCTGGGCTAGACAATCTGGACCCTGACTTTCTAAAATTATCCGCCGCAATTATTTCAACCCCTATTAGCCTGTTCAACCTCTCTTTCGTATCGTCTGAGATCCCCAAAGATTGGAAAGCTGCCGCGGTCATCCCCCTCTTCAAAGGGGGAGACACTCTAGACCCAAACTGTTACAGACCTATATCTATCCTACCCTGCCTTTCTAAGGTATTCGAAAGCCAAGTTAACAAACAGATCACTGATCATTTCGAATCCCACCGTACCTTCTCCGCTATGCAATCTGGTTTCCGAGCTGGTCATGGGTGCACCTCAGCCATGCTCAAGTTCCTAAAAGATATCATAAACGCCATCGATAAGAGACAATACTGTGCAGCTGTATTCATCGACCTGGCCAAGGCTTTCGACTCTGTCAATCACCACATTCTTATCGGCAGACTCAACAGGCTTGGTTTCTCAAATGACTGCCTCGCCTGGTTCACCAACTACTTCTCAGACAAAGTTCAGTGTGTCAGATGCACCTGTACATAGCCCATCTTGAAATAGCCCATCCAACTACCTCATCCCCATATTGTTATTTTTTTTGCTCCTTTGCACCCCAATATCTCTACTTGCGCATTCATCTTCTGCACATCTATCACCCCAGTGTTTAATTGCTTAAATTGTAATTATTTCACCACTATGGCCTATTTAATGCCTTACGTCCCTTATCTTACCTCATTTGCACACATTGTATATAGACTTTTCTATTGTGTTATTGACTGTATGTTTGTTTATTCCATGTGTAACTCTGTGTTGTTGTTTGTGTCACACTGATTTGCTTTATCTTGGCCAGGTCTCAGTTGTAAATGAGAACTTGTTCTCAACTGGGCTACCTGGTTAAATAAAGGTGAAATAAAAAAAATATTACAGCTGTGTGCATTTCCAAATCTTGTCCAATTAATTGAATTTACCACAGGTGGACTCTAATCAAGTTGTAGAAACATTTCAAGGATGATCAATGGAAACAGGATGCACCTGAGCTCAATTTCGAGTCTCATAGCAAAGTCTCATGGCAAATGGTCTGAATACTTAAAAATGAATTTGCAAACATTTCTAAAAACCTGTTTTTGCTTTGTCATTATAGGTTATTGCGTGTAGGTTGATGAGGATTTATTTTATTTGATACATTTTAGAATAAGGCTGTAACGTAACAAAATGTGGAAAAAGGGAAGGTTTCTGAATACTGTAGGCCAGTAAAATCTTAGAAATTGTTGAATGTTGTGTTTATATTTTTGTTCAGTGTATATACGGATCACTAGGCAGCCTGCTCCCCCTGTCCTCTCCATGGCTCTCGGCTGCTTAGTATGTTGGCCCGCTAGTTGCTTGTGCCTCCGGCATTTCCACTGACTCTCGTCTACTGCAGGATACCCTGGACCACACAACAGCTAAACATACCCATGCACTCACACTCTTCTATCTTTATTTAACTAGGCAAGTCAGTTAAGAACAAATTCCTATTTTCAATGACGGCCTTGGAACAGTGGGTTAATTGTCTTGTTCAGGGGCAACGCAACAGATTTTTACCTTGTCAGCTCGGGGATTTGATTTTGCAACCTTTCGGTTACTAGTCCAACGCTCTAACCACTAAGATACCTGCCGCCACGCACACTCACACAAACAGGCATGCACACTCACACACAGGCATGCACCACACAGACACGCACACACACACACACACACACACACACACACACACACACACACACACACCACACACACACTCACACACGTGTATATTTATTCTCTGTCACTATTTATATTTAATATTTTTTATACACAACTCTGTATTGTTGGAAAAGGACCCGTAAGTAAGCATTTCACTGTTAGTCTAATCTTGTTTTTTAGGATGCAAATAAAATAACTAATGAATTGATGATTGATTTGATGATTCATTTGACACACACACCACACCACTCTTCATCAGCTCCCACCAAGCCCATAAACAGTATAGCTGCTAAAGAAATTATCTCAAGTTCAGCTGCATTAAACATGCAAACCCAGGTTGTCTAGCCTTGTGCCTGTCTACAGCAGCTGCTACAGTAGCACAGTGCACATCAGATGGGAGCATTTTCTCCTCTGTGAAACACAGGCAGGGAAGGGTACAGGTTCAATTGTTCTGGATGACAACCTGTGATTCAGTGACCAGTAAACAACATGTCTAAAGAACCAGGGGAAATCAGATTGGTAGCTCATTGATTTCACAGTGTCATGAGCTGCTTCACCCAGTTTATTAATATGCATCTCATTATATGCAGCGATGGATTCATGTTCCTCTCCAATTAAAAGGCCTGAGTGGAGAGGCAAACATGCACGTACGCCACGCCCGAAACACACGCACACAAACCCACACACGCAGACACACACACACACACACGCAGACACACACACACACACACCAGCACACACACACACACACACACACACACACACACACACACACACACACACACCACACACACACCCACACACACACACACACACACACACACACACACACACAGTCGTACAGGCACACACACGTAATACGCAAACACAAACACACTGAAACTGTGTAGTCTTGTGTTACTCAGTGTCGTTCCTCTCTTGTTACTGCTATTCTTTTCCCACCATGCTTTTCCCCAGGTATGGCTGCAGAACAGGGGGAAGTGGTGCACATGAAATACAATATGGGTCTACAGTCAGCTATAGGTAACTGCCAAAATAAAGGCAACACCAACATAGTGTCTTAATAGGGCATTGGGGCACAACAAGCTGCCAGAACAGCTTCAATGTGCTTTTGTAGAATAGTGAAAATTCACTTTGTCTGAGGAATACAGAGAATTAGTGTAGAGGGTCAATGACCCTAATATGATGTACACTACCGGTCAAATGTTTTAGAACACTTGTAAATTGGATTTTTCTTTATTTTAACTTTTTTCTACATTGTGGAATAATTGTGAAGACATCAAAACTATGAAATTACACATATGAAATCATGTAGTAACCAAAAAAGTGTGAAACAAATCAAAATACATTTTATATTTGAGATTCTTCAAAGTAGCCACCCTTTGCTTTGATGACAGCTTTGCACACTCTTGGCCTTCTCTCAACCAGCTTCACCTGGAATGCTTTTCAAACAGTCTTAAAGGAGTTCCCACATATGCTGAGCACTTGTTGACTGCTTTTCCTTCAATCTGCGGTCCAACTTATCCCAAACCATCTCAATTTGGTTGAGGTCGGGGAATTGTGGAGGCTAGGTCATCTGATGCAGCACTCCATCACTATTCTTGGTAAAATCACCCGTACACACCCTGGAGGTGTGTTGGATTAATGTCCTGTTGAAAAACAAATGATAGTCTCACTAAGCCCAAACCAGATGTGTTGGCATATCACTGCAGAATGCTGTGCTACCATGTTGGTTAAGTGTGCCTTGAATTCTAAATAAATCACAGACAGTGTCACCAGCAAAGCACCCAAACACCATAACACCTCTTCCTCCAAGCTTTACGGTGGGAAATACACATGCGAAGATCATCCGTTCACCCACACGCATCGCACAAAGACATGGCGGTTGGAACCAAATATCTCAAATTTGGACTCCAGACCAAAGGGCAGATTTCCACCGGTCTAATGTAAATTGCTCGTGTTTCTTGGCCCAAGCAATTCTCTTCTTATTATTGGTGTCCTTTGGTGGTGTTTTCTTTGCAGCAATTCTACCATGAAGGCCTGATTCACACAGTCTCCTCTGAACAGTTGATGTTGAGATGTCTGTTACTTGAAATCTGTGAAGCATTTATTTGAGCTAAGTTTCCAAGGCTGGTAACTCTAATAAACGTATCCTCTGCAGCAGAGGTAACTATTGGTCTTCCTTTCCTGTGGTGGTCCTCATGAGAGCCAGTTTCATCATAACACTTGATGGTTTTTCCGACTGCACTTTAAGAAATGTTCAAAGTTCTTGTATTTTTCTGTATTGACTGTCCTTCATGTCTTAAAGTAATGATAGTCTGTCATTTCTCTTTGCTTATTTGAGCTGTTCTTGCCATTAATATGGACTTGGTCTTTTACCAAATAGGGCTATTTTCTGTATACCCCCTTACCCTGTCACAACACAACTGATTGGCTGAAACGCATTCAGAAGGAAATAAATTCCTCAAATGAACTTTTAACAAGGCACACCTGTTAATTGAAATGCATTCCAGGTGACTTCCTCATGAAGCTGGTTGGGAGAATGCCAAGAGTGTGCAAAGCTGTCATCAAAGCAAAGGGTGGCTGTTTGAAGAATCTCAAATATAACATATATTTTGATTTGTTTAACACTTTTTTGGTTACTATGTGATTCCATATGTGTTATTTCATAGTTTTTATGTCTTCACTATTATTTTACAATGTAGAAAATAGTAAAAATAAAGAAAAACCCTTGAATGAGTAGGTGTTCTAAAACGTATGATTGGTAGTCTATTATCTGACTCCGTTATTATTGGAAGGCCCATAATTGTATCGAGTGGGTATAGCCAAGGTTGTGAGCCTTGCTTCACCACTCGGAATACTATAAGATGCAAGTGTCTAGGTTTACCGTTATGCAATTATTAAGAGGCTAAGGGACAAAGAGCTAATATCTTGCAATCAATGTCCTAGCATTAAATTATTGAGTTAACCTTAGCTCAGAGATGCACAGTTAGAGACCGAGCATATATCCTATGTATATTGTGAATAACATTTACCATTAGACAGTTCATCAAAGAATATTACTCAGAAATGTGAGGACTACGGTTCGTATCCATTTCAATTTAATCAGATGTATTACAGTTACGCAATAAGAATAAAATTAACAAATGGTACGTACCAGAAATCTTCACAATAAAAATTATATAAAATATCGTAAGTTTTTAGCATCATAGAAAATTCACCACTATGACATACAAGCGTATTTCAGGATATCAGTTTACCAGTAACTCAATGATCAACGTTTAAACCCAGCTTTTATTCTACCAAGAGCGATAACTTCCAGTATCTCCTATTGTCTAATTAACATCACTTTGCATGGCCGAAAACATTAAACCAAAGGCATGAAAACACACAGATTCTTGGATCTAATCATCACAACTCTTATCTAAATTATACGGGCGCACCTGTGTCGTTCCTCTTCGAACTACGTGCAGTCCGACGAACAGAATCACCCAGTTTCTCTGTAACAATAAATCCATACCACTTACACCACATTGAAACATATCAAAATTGATAGATTGTCATGAACTCTTGAAACAATCAAAACATGACAATTTATTTCACACAGTAACATTCATTTCGTCCATTCAAGTTTCATCAGACTTCACACCTCTCCTGGCTTCAGTGACCCTAGGACTACTGTGGGATGTCTCTTCATTGATTTTTAAACAGATAAGGTGTTTGACCCCTATGATAGCCCACAAATGGTCTGTCATTCTACCAATGCCATACATCGTGATTGTGTCATCACGCTGGGCCCCGGCGCCAGCAAGTTGCTAGATTTATCTTTATCACTGGCCTTCATCGTTCACATTTGTTCACTCTCTTCATTTTTCCACTACACTTTGATATAGATTCTACAAGTGTCTGAAACTATTGGAGGGATGCGACACCATTCTTCCACAAGAAATTCCATCAATGGTTGTTTTGTTGATGGTGATGGAAAATGCTGTCTCAGGCGCCGCTCTGGTGGCTGAGAGACACACATGCACACGCCCTTTAACGTTCCTATGCTCCTTTGAGACACCTTTTTCATCGTAAAATTTTCTTCTAGCTCTGCTTGCCAAAATAATGGGCAACTGTACATTTTTATACACGACCAAACATTATGGGATGTTAATTGCTTAATTAACTCAGGAACCACACTTATGTGGAAGCACATGCTTTCAATATATTTTGTATCCCTCATTCACTAAAGTGTTTGATTTATTTTGGCCTCCCAACTTAGCATCACAAATTGCTGACAATACAGCCGTAGCATATTTCGACTATCATATATGGATTGTGAGATGGTGAGAGCATGAGAGAGAGAGAGTGAGATGGAGAGAATGATAAAGGAAGACAAATTAGGAGAGGGAAAAGGGAGTCTGACTCAGAGCACCTTCCTTCCAGAATGCTCCATTGTCTCCTTGTGATCAGAGTAGGCAGAGGCTTTTCCTGCTTTATACAGCACAATGGCGGCTGCTGCCTCTCTTAGGGGGGAGCAGCCTTTTGTAGCCTCCAGCTCTGGATTTAATCATGTTTCCTCTAAGTTGCTGATTTGTGTGAAATATTACGCAGAAACTGCTGCCACCACCATTTATCGCTGAGGAAAAATGAATTCTGTTATGCGGAGTGGAACACGGGAACCCAAGAGCAGGCTCAAACGAGAACACCGGGATGAAGTAGCCAAGAAAATATTGAAACACAGGGGGGAGATGGAGTGCAGGTCAGGGAAGCTCGGGTGGGTTGCTGGAAACCAAGTGCGGAGGCTGAGGCTGGAGCGAGAGGGGTGGAGACAGGGTAAGCAGGTCCGGAGGGGAATCCAAGGGAGTAGTAGAGTGGGGAATCCAGGATAGAGTAGCAGGATGACGAGACGTGGGACTGGAGACAGGGACCAGAGTCAGAGCGGGCAGAACTGTAGCGGAGAGGAAAACAGCGTCAGGCAAGGAAAACAGGCAAAACAGGATAACAGGATCTGAATAGTAACAAACGGCTAGAAACGTAGACTGACTGAGCAGAGATTACGATCTGGCAGCGTGGAAGTGGCAGGGCTGAGTGTTTGTAGAGGTCTTGATTATGGAACAGGTTGCAGCTGGTGGAGATCTGCTCTGACTCCAGCACACCTGTGTCCTCCCACACAATCACACACACACAGAAAGAGAGAGGGAGGGAGAGAGTACTGGGGGAGTGTCGGCAGGTCAAGGAGACACAGGATGAGCAGTAAATCCCGTAAATCATCACCTTTGTAAGGCTATGTCTTCAGTTGTTTGAAAATAGATAAATACATATACTGTAGGTCTTTAGAAGGCCTTAGCTCTGTTGAATCAGCTTGAAGTTACGTTCACTCAGGGGAGATTGGAATAGAATAGTCAAATGTGTTTTTCGCAACTCAAACTATTCTAATTTACAATGCAAAATGGTGTCAAAGCCTTGCAGAGACAAAAGAAAATCGCAAATGTTCCTCCAAAGGAAACTAAAAGAAATACCATGTCACTTATTCACGGAAAGAATGAATCCGCAGCTTCATTATGTCTTGTTTTGTCTACAACAAAAGCAAAAGGAATAGTGAAAAAACATGCTACCACAGGTCATGAATACAAATAACTTAGAAGACATTGTTTTGACAGAAATATTCTTATTGAAGACATGTCCACTAGCTGCTATCTTAATGTGTGTTTGTATGTGTGTGTGTGTGTGTGTGTGTGTTTGCATCTGTATCTGCATCTACATGAGAGTGTTTGTGTGTGTGTGGGGTCAGCTTTAACGCTGACCACTCTTATTACGATAAAGAAAGCATCCATACACTGTCCACTCCACTTTCCCTCCACTGCAACTAGAGAGAGAGAGAAAGCGAGTGAGTGAGAGAGAGAGAGAGAGAGAAAGAGAGAGACTCTAGGCTAAACAGCAAGGCTGCCAAGCTGAGATAAGAACCCTTTAGCACCCCTTCACCAGATGATTCCCTTCTACTGTATGTGTAAGCTGCTCCAAAGTTGCCAAAAACATTAATCAGAACGGTGACTATATTTGCACTGGTGTTCTATATTTCGCAACATATGGTCACTTTTTTTTTCAATTGTGCCAAATCTTTATTTCAGTACATTTCATATAGTATTGACAATGTTGTCAAATCTTTTATAATCTTTTGCTCAGGATTATATGTGATCGACTGGCTCGATTCAGTCTTATGTAGAATTTATGCTTTTTACATTGGATAAAAGTAGAGCCTCAGAGCTAGAAAATTGTATATCATACACTACAGTTGAGGAACAATGGGAAAGTAATTCTGTTTTGATAGTTGGTGAACTTGTAACCTCACTTTTGAGAAAACGGCCCTTAAATCTTTTGGTAAACCTATTGGAGAGCTCTCCTTTGTCTACACCCATTCAGCATTGTTCACACCCTCTCAAGCCTTAGTTCCACCCATTCCTTTAATGATTCACATCTACTAAACAACCAAAGATTTCAAGACTGAAGGCTGGTTTATACTACGTCTGTCGACAGTTGTCGCAGTGACATCATGAACATTATATTATCGTCCTACATCAAACTTGTCGTTGTCGTTATGAAAAAGTATAAACACAAAAACTACAGGCTGCATGACATCAGCAGCCTGGTGGTCCAAAATAGCATAACTTGTGTATTTTAATACCATAAACCCACCTATTTAAAAACAAATTTAGTGTATGTCAATCTAGCAAACCAGGCAACTAAAAGCTCATTTCTAAACAATGTTTTGGTTAGTTTTTAGCTTGTTTGCTAGCTAGCTAATGTTAAGTTAGCTGGCTAGCCAGTTCAAATAACGACCATATCATATAGCTGACAACATCTTCACTTTAGCTCATTTGTCTTCATTATTACAGGAAAATAAACTCACAACAAGATCATTATTTACAAGTTAATGGCGAGCCAATTACAGAAAATTGCTTACGGTTGTGAGTGTGATGAAATAAAAGCAGGCCATTCTACCGCAGAATTTTAGATCTTGGACACTGTCTCATTGGCATAATGGTACAGTATATACTAATTTGACTTTGGTACAGGTCATGTCTTTACATTACGGTCTCTGGTAAACACATACTGTATCAAATAAAATCAATGTTTATTTGCCAGTTGCACAGGATTCAGAAGGTGTAAACGGTACAGTGAAATGGTACCTTGCATAGTGGAGTCTTTAGTTTAGACATGTAGCTAGCTAGCTAAACAATTAACCATAATCCCAACTCATAGCGTTAATACCCTGCATGAATCTGCAGTTAGCTAACCAACCAGGTTCAATGTTGGCTAGCTAGCTAACATTAGGCTATAACTAGCAATACAAATGGCTTTGAGATACTAATAATATTACTACACATATCATACAGGTAACGTTAGCTAGTGAGCCAGCCAGGTAACGTTACTTAGCTAGCTAACACCATGCTTTATCTTGAAATTAAGATGACTTTTGACAAAATTAGAAACGTCTAATATCTGAACATGTAGCTAGCTAGACTCTCTTACTCGTATACATGGATGACGCTTCTCCCTCTCTGTCACGGATGCCATGGTTTCCCTTAGTTTGAAGATGTAATCCGGAGACAGGTGTTTTATACAACAGCCTTCTGTGTGTTCTCTTTTTCGACTCCCTCTGCATTAGCAATCAAAGGCCAGAATTTTCTCCATCTCCTTAGCTATCATAGTCTAATTCCACCGGACATTCCACTGATTTCAAAATTCTGTCCCCCAGGAAGTGGAGAGCAACACTTTTGCAGTTCTACTACGTGATATCTTTAAAAAAATCCATGTTAGAAAGGATTACCTACAGTACATATACTGACCAGCTCATGTTATAGACAGAAGCATGCTTCATGACAGACCAATCTGAACTCATGTCTCGGCATGTCCACCCCATCCATTATCTCAACCAATCATGTCTAATTGGAAGGTTCCTGTCTTTTTACCAGGCTAAACCAACTAGGCTCGTAATTTAAAAATATTATTTGTATTTACAAATGGCATACAGGTTTGTTATTAAGGCACATGAACATTCACATGTTCCAGAAAGCATTTCTGCAAGAGAAAAAAAGGTTTACTTTCAAATGCCTCTCCTGTGAAGCAGTGACATGCGACATACCCTTAGTTTCCTGAAACTAGTTATTAGGGCTGGACATGCCGAGACATGAGTTCAGATTGGTCTGTCATGTAGCATGCTTCTGTCTATAACATGAGCTGGTCAGTATATGTACTGTAGGTAATTTTTTGAAAGATATCACGTAGTAGAACTGCAAAGGTGTTGTGTCAGGAAAAGGACTATATTTATTTTATCTTTATTTAACTAGGCAAGTCAGTTAAGAACAAATTCTTATTTTCAAGAACGGCCTAGTAACAGTAGATTAACTGCCTTGTTCAGGGGCAGAATGACAGATTTTTACCTTGTCAGCTCGGGGATTTGATCTTGCAAACTTTTGGTTACAAGTCCAACGCTCTAACCACTAGCCTACCTGCCACCCCCTAGAATAGGATAATATGTAGAGTTAAGTGGATACCCACTGGGCACACTGGTTGAATCAGTGTTGTTTCAATGTCATTTCAATGAAATTACATTGATCCAATGTGGAATAGACATTGAATTGATGTCTGCACCCAGTGGGTAGGGTTTAGGGGTTAAGGGGTTCTAAGGTTATGCTTAGGCTTAGAAGTAAATATGATCCATAACACTTTGAAAAATACTAAGGTGGTGATGTGATGAAAACAACATGTGACTATGTTATTACAGTTTACACGTCCTCACGTTGATGTGATTCTACTATGGGTATTTTAGGCGCCGTGACACAATTCCAGCCTAACTCCAGTTGACGTTCATGTCAACGCTCTCACTGTTCTCAGGGCCTGCTGCCAAGCCACATGGCTCTTTCATCCTTCTCCTCATCCCCCTCTTCTGTGTACACCCGCCGGCCGGGTGTGTGTGTATTGACATATAACAAAAAAAAAAGATAATATTTTGAGTGCGATGGTAACGTCTCCTTTTACATCACTTTAAAAATTCACATGTGCGTTGTGTGTAAAATGTGATCAGTGTTAATTATAGAGGAGTGTTCATGTTTTGGCCGGGTGCATTATTCATTGGTTTGAGCGTCTTCTGCACATCGCTCCCCTAATACTCCTCCTGTTTGCATGCCACTGCACTGTCACTCAGCCATATTGTATTGATGAACAGGATACAGAAACGGAACAGTACCACCTGCACAACTCTGCCTTGTCCTAAACATTGAGTGTGACTGTGTTGACGAGAGGGATTATTAGTAATTTACCATTGTTCCATGTGTCCAAGCGCTGTGCTGTGATAGTTAATTTCATAACACATTGTTGTTGAGCTCAAGCAATGTAGAATTATCTCAATATGCACACTGTAGTATAGTTAGAAGGCTGAAGGCAAGTATGCTGTGAGACAGAAGAACATTTGAATATTACTGGGATTTGAAGGTTTATTGTTCTGGCTGTGTAATAAAGTGAGACTTGGCCAATAGGAGTACTACTTTTGTTCAGATGTTTTCCTTTTTTAAGAAGAGAGAAAAGTCTGGTAAAAGAAGCCTTTCAAGCCTGCCTCAAACTCGTTGAGTGGTAAATAAAGGACCCTTTCAGGCTGCTTAAATTAGCATGGACTTCCTGATCATTGGTTGAATGTAATAAGAGAGTAGTGGTATTGCCACTCTTGTGGTCAATTACACATTCAGGACAGACAAATAATGTTCCATCATGAAAGGAAGGCAAACATGTTGTTTTCAATGCTGTGGCACTTCCCATTTTGTATTCTGTAGCACCCTATAATTTGCTTACACATAAACAAGCAACAAACATCCTATGAGCAGAGCACTGCGTTGGAGTACGTGAAGGAACATCCATCTACATTGCATAATCATGCCTCCACTTGCCTCACGGACATATCCTACCGACAATGTCTTACTGTTTACGCTCTCGTTCTCTCTCTTTCTCTCTCTCTCTCTCTCTATATATATATCTGTCTCACTCTCACTGTAATATCAATTTCAAGTAGATATCATGAAAATGCTGTCTGTGTGTGTCCAAGGATGATCTTAGCTTACTTCTCTACACCTCAACGTTGATCAGGGCATCATAGAGTGTGTTCAGCTTAACTACCTCAACTACCTCACTGCTTTACTAACAATCATTCCTGGTTGAATTACTTTAAGGTTTGGAGTGCTCTTAGATATGAATCTTAATATAGCCTATAGCCTATAATTAAATACATGAAGGACATGACTAACAAATATATTTTCATAAAGAATGAGACATAAGATAATGTAGTAACACTTGACATCAAGTTCTTATACATGTATAGATTATTACAATAGCAACATTGTTGTTACATTTGGAAATTGCTTTATTTAATTACATAATAATGGAATTATTGCATAAGTGGAAAAAGGAACCGTCACAATTCCTCTTGTGTACAGTGTTATACAAACTCTCAGCTCATTGCTCTGCAATTAAAATGTAATTACCAAAGTATTATGGTAACAACATGCTAATAAAATGTCTCTCCAAAAGTAATGACAGTTTTATTACACAGGCATAATAACAGTTTAATGTTAAGTGTTACTGAGAATGCTAAGAGTAACAGAACATGGCTTAAGTGTCGAAAGGAAACTAAATATCTCAAAAATGCCTGCTTGAATCAACTAAAGCCAAGGTAGGTGGAAAATCATGTTTGTTTGTATTCTGAGTAAACTATCCCTTTAAAGATGGTATAGCGTTTGTTTGAATAAAAACTTGAGCTGGCGCACACCCAGAGAAAATTATTTTATGTAGAGGTGCTGACTAATGGCGAATAAACTATAAGCTATACAAATAAAGAGAGTCGCACACTCTATACATTATCTCCCCAGTAATTTATTGGGTAAATCACCAACGTTTTGTTATCACTGTGCCTTCTTCAGGGTGTGTGTTTGAAACAAGAGCAGTATTTGCAGGTATAATTCAATTAATTGCAGCTTTTGATCTTTTCAGTGTATGCTGAAAGAGTCATACAGTAGCTGAGCGTCACAACTTATTTATACTTAGAGTATCTGTACAAAATATAATTGGTCAATTGGTTTGACTTGATTATGTACACCTGGGGCAATGGACATTTAAGAGAATGTGTAGGTCAGATAGATTGGAATAGTATAGGAGATTTTGTGCTCTATTCATTATATTTCTATCTTCAACATGCCGTTCCAGATACAGCCCTGCCATCAGTTGAAGGCAGTCAATCCAATAGTTTCCGAAAAGTAGTCACTTCCTGAGATTTGTGGCACAGATAAAATGATGTTTACTAAATCGAATCAAACTGAATTAAACGTTATTCGTCACATACACAGTTGACAGCAGGTATAAAAGGTGCAGCGAAATGCTTACGTGCTAGAGCCCTCAAAAATGCAGTACATTAATGTAGTCAATGTCAATAGTAAGAATAAAAGAGTCAAGTCAAAAACAACAAGTAATGGAAGTAATAGAAGTATGGTGGTATGGAACTACAGTATATTACATACACTATCGTTCAAAAGTTTGGGGTCACTTAGACATTTCCTTGTTTTTGAAAGAAAAGCACATTTTTTTGTCCATTAAAATAACATCAAATTGATTACAAATACAGTGTAGACATTGTTAATGTTGTAAATGACAGGAAACGGTTGATTTTTAATGGAATATCTACATAGGCGTACAGAGGCCCATTAACAGCAACCATCACTCCTGTGTTCCAATGGCACGTTGTGTTAGCAAATCCAAGTTTATCATTTTAAAAGGCTAATTGATCATTAGAAAACCCTTTTGCAATTATGGTAGCACGGCTGAAAACTGTTGTTCTGATTAAAGAAGCAATAAAACTGTCCTTCTAGGCAGAGTTGCAAAGAAAAAGCCATACCTCAGACTGGCCATTAAAAAGAAAAGATTAAAATGGGCAAAAGAACACAGACAATGGACAGAGGAACTCTGCCTAAAAAGCCAGCATCCTGGAGCTGCCTCTTCACTGTTGACATTGAGACTGGTGTTTTGGGGGTACTATTTAATGAAGCTGCCAGTTGAGGACTTGTGAGGTGTCTGTTTCTCAAACTAGACACTCTAATATACTTGTCCTCTTGCTCATTTGTGCACCGGGGGCCTCCGACTCCTCTTTCTATTCTGGTTAGAGCCAGTTTGCGCTGTTCTGTGAAGGGAGTAGTACACAGCGTTGTACGAGATCTTCAGTTTCTTGGCAATTTCTCGCATGGAATAGCCTTCATTTCTCAGAACAAAAATAGACTGACTAGTTTCAGAAGAAAGCACTTTGTTTCTGTCCATTTTGAGCCTGTAATCGAACCCACAAATGCTGATGCTCCAGATACTCAACTAGTCTAAAGAAGGCCAGTTTTATTGCTTCTTTAATCAGTACAACAGTTTTCGGCTGTGCTAACATAATTGCAAAAGGGTTTTCCAATTAGCCTTTTGAAATTGTAAACTTGGATTAGCTAACACAACGTGCCATTGGAACACAGGAGTGATGGTTGCTGATAATAGACCTCTGTATGCCTATGCAGATATTTCATAAATAATCTGCCGTTTCCAGCTACGATAGTCATTTACAACATTAACAATGTCTACACTGTATATCTGATAAATTTGATGTTATTTTAATGGACGAAAAATGTGCTCTTCTTTCAAAAACAAGAACATTTCTAAGTGACCCGAAACCTTAGAACGGCAGTGTATATGGAAATCTATGGGTCCTGTTCAAAAGCAATGCACTAAATAGGGAATTGGAGATTCATCAAAAAGTGCTTTTGAAGGTTCTCTGTCTCTATGTGTATAAACCATCACACGTAGCTGTCACTTAGAGATTGCACTGAGGTTTTAGCCTTTAGTATAAATAGCTACTAATTTACATTCATGGGTATATTTGCATGGGTGTGACATTCTTTGTTTGTAATCCAATGCACTCGTTCCTCCCTCCATCCTTTTTATTTCTGGTCCCCCCACACAAACACAAACAGCAGTATGTACAGCCTGAAAGAGAAATCAATGTTAAAAAATTACAGTCTGGTAATGAACATGATCCTGCTGTCTGCTTTGTCAGTGGGCAGCAGTGTTGCTTTCATTACCCTGTGGTGCTATGACCTTCCTGTGTGCTCTGGAGACAAGACCCCCCCGTGATTAGAAAATCACACAGGCTGCCATGCCATGCAAGCCTTTCTCTGGAGCTGCATGTCATGTGATTCATTGTGTCCCAAATGGCACCATATTCCCTATGCAGTGCACTACTTTTGTCCAGAGCCCTATGGACCCTGGTTTAAAGTAGTGCACTATACATGGAATAGGGTGCCATTTGGGATACATATATTGACTCTGTACCTACCTTTCAAGGGCCCCTGTCATGTTATTAGTAGCCTGTCATGTGACGAGTACCTATTCTCCTTAATCGAAATTACATGTTGTGCCAGATCATCCTATAGGCTAAATGAGGCCTTTTCCATCAAACGGGAGGTAATCATATAGCACGTGTATATGTTAGGCAAGCCTATGGTTTTAACATGTTTCCGTGTCATGTATGCTCTGGCTGGCTATGATAATAGACCGTTATGTCGACATGATCACATTCCCTCTACAGCACAAAATAAAATTCTCCTGTCAGGTTTTTTCAACCTCATTACATTGATTTTATTTAATTTGCCCATCATCCTTCCTGTGAAGCCAGGCAGGCAGGCAGGCTGAGTGAGTAGCGAGACACTTATCTTCTCATTACATACTTTCCTCAGTGTAATTACAGCGGTGATATCTTCCCACGTGTCAGATATGTCCGCTGCAGTCCGCAGTCCGCTGCTGAAGCATTATGAAACAGCTCCTCTGTTCTGCACCCCCACACACTTGTAATGCTGAGTAAGTGACCCAACACAGGGATGGCATGACTCATTCTGGGTATGGAGGAGAGGAGAACAGCAAGGGATGTGTTTAAAAGTAAAAAGCTCTGTCCTTCCACCTATTAGGTGCCTTTTGAGTAGTGTAACGTGGTAAAAAAAGTTTTATTTCATCTAATTTTAACATTCTGTCATAAAGAACACATGTTCAACTTAAGAAAAATATTTTTCCCATTTCAAGAGGTTAAATACAAAAATGACTATAGTAGTGCCTATTAAGTGCCAAATAAAGTAGGATTGACAACCTCATCTTAAATCATCCATAAATCCCCTTGTGACAGGGGGAATGGAAGCTTGTTGTGTACAACAGGGAAGGGCAATTGAATGCAAGCTTCACAAAAAATGTGAGATTGTTTAAACATTTCTTTGGGTATTAGGGTTGATGTGTTATGCTTGACCCACTCAGTTTTCCACCACAAAACACCAGAAAATGGCCAAAAATAGTAAAACTAGCTCACCTGCTTTTACACTATGATTTGACATAGATATTCAATGTTTCTTTTGTAATATTTTTTTTTTTCAACATATTAAAATGAGAGTTCAGATCACATAAAAGTGTTGACCTCAAAAATGAGGAAGAGATCTTTTTCTCCTTAAAATGAATTACTAATCACATGAAATAAATAATAATCTTCCTAAATTACTTTGTCATAGCAAAAAAATAACTAGGGCTTTGCAATGATGGTTAAAACTTAGATAAATGTCTGAATTAAGTGGGTTAAAATCTTCTTAGAAGTCACAGAGGATACACAGAGGGACATGAAATTACGTCATATTGACTTTTTTGTAACCAGTTTCTAGTTGTACTGACATCATTTCAACCAGTTCTGACCCCTGGGTATTTCTTACTAAATGGCCCCATTATACTGGGAACTGATAAGTGTTCAAGACGGGTGGAATTTAACTCAGAGCGTCTTTACTCAAGATATTAGTGTCACTGCTGGTGTAATTTCTGGTGGCGAATGTCATGATCCAGTTCAAATTATTAATGATCTATTTTTCTCTCCTCTCTCTGTCTTATGTTGCAGGTGTTTGAACCTGACTTACAATGGAAAAACTGCTGGTCTGTCTGTTGGTTATTGGAATGGCAGTGAAGGCCCAGATCTGTCCGAAGCGCTGTGTCTGTCAAATACTATCTCCCAACCTTGCAACCCTCTGTGCCAAAAAAGGTCTCCTCTTTGTCCCCCCGAACATTGACAGGCACACC
Source organism: Salvelinus sp. IW2-2015 (assembly GCF_002910315.2). Lineage (NCBI taxonomy): Eukaryota > Metazoa > Chordata > Actinopteri > Salmoniformes > Salmonidae > Salvelinus > Salvelinus sp. IW2-2015. The sequence continues at coordinate 9,945,523 of NC_036849.1, read as the reverse complement.
GTGGAGCTACGGCTGGCAGACAACTTCGTCACCAGCATCAAGAGGAAAGACTTTGCCAACATGACCAGGTTGCAGGACCTCACCCTGTCAAGGAATACCATTAGCTTCATCATGCCACACGCGTTTGCTGACCTGGAGAACCTCCGCGCCTTGCACGTGAACAGCAACCGTCTGACCCAGATATCCAATGACACCTTTAGCGGCATGTCCAAGCTGCACCACTTGATCCTCAACAACAACCAGCTGACGTTGATCCACCTGGGGGCTTTCAATGACCTGCTGGCCCTGGAGGAGCTCGACCTGTCCTACAACAACTTGGAGTCCATCCCCTGGGAGGCTATCCAGAGGATGACGAGCCTCCACACCCTCAGCCTGGACCACAACATGATCGACTACATTCCTGAGGAGACCTTTTCTCTTCTCCAAAAGCTCAACCGCTTGGACGTAACCTCAAATAAGCTACAGAAGCTTCCTCCAGATCCTCTGTTCCAGCGGGCCCAGGTTTTGGCCACGTCTGGGATCATGAACCCTTCCTCGTTCGCACTAAGCTTTGGCGGGAACCCACTGCACTGCAACTGTGAGCTGCTGTGGTTGAGGCGCCTGAGTCGAGAGGATGATCTGGAGACATGCGCATCGCCGCAGCACCTCTCTGGACGCTATTTCTGGTCCATCCCGGAGGAGGAGTTCCTGTGTGAACCTCCTCTCATCACCCGGTACTCCCACGAGATGAGGGTGCTGGAGGGCCAGAGGGTGGCCCTGAGGTGCAAGGCCAGGGGGGACCCTGAGCCTGCCATACACTGGATCTCTCCAGAGGGGAAGCTGGTGTCGAACTCCTCCCGGACGTTGGTCTACACGAATGGCACCCTGGACATTTTGATCAGCACTGTGAAGGACACAGGATCCTTCACCTGCATCTCGTCCAACCCGGCGGGTGAGGCACATCAGACTGTTGAGCTGCTGATTATCAAACTCCCACACATCTCCAACAGCACCAACAACATCCAGGAGCCTGACCCTGGCTCTTCAGACATCTCCACGTCCACCAGGGCTGGGGCAAATGGCAGCAACCACACTGGAGACACCAAAACTAGTCCAGATAAGAGAGTGGTCATCGCTGAGGCCACATCCTCCACGGCACTCATCAAGTTCAACTTCCAGAGGAATATACCTGGGATCCGCATGTTCCAGATTCAGTACAATGGCAGTTATGATGACTCTCTTGTTTACAGGTAGGTTCCATTCAATCCCCTCAAATTATTTGTGTATGATTTGTGTGGTGAAATGCGTAATGGCCCTAATGGATTTCATTTCAATCATCAAGTACACTTATAGTTTAGGTTCAGAGATGTTTTGTATGTTTTCGATGGAGATTCATCTCAATCACGTTCACACACTATGCAAACACAAAAGTATGTTTTATAGGCTTTCAACCACTTGTTTGTAAAATCATCCTAATCATCCTAGCCATCCTAACTAAGCAAGGCAATAAACTAAACAACCAAAACAAGTTTCAATTGCTGAGCAATTACAGTAGCCACGATATGAGATTTAAAAGCTGTTTAGCTAGTAGCTGATTCTTAATTGTGAAGCGTTTTACAAAAACAACAACTAAATAAATATATAAATGGAATTGGAATTACAAAAACAAAAAGATAATTTATATAAAATCCCAATGTTATTACATTTGTTTTTTTTAGATAATCTGTAATCCTTGAAAACTTATTAGTAAAACCCCTGCAAAGCAAAACCTCCAAATGGACTCAGGCGGGCCGTGTGACAGAGGGATCATGATCTCATATTGATTAAGATGAGCTGAACTCTGCATTGTGAAGCAGCAGAGATTAACATAACTGCCATGTATTCTCTGTGATGTGAATAGGAGGTTATTAGATTTCAACGAGGTCGTCAGTGAAATGGCCAGTTCAACACAAACTAATTCAGTCTGAACTACAATTAACTGGCACTGTAATGGACACATAAATTGATTCGGTCTCAATAACAAACAATTAGCTGTAACTCCAATGGGCTAGAGCAAACGGTCTTCGGTTCATTAACAAATACTGTACATCTGTCACTTTTTTGTGATGATCTAATAGAGAAGGATCACATTTTACTTGCTTGTATAGGCATGAATGGAAATCAATCACTTATCAGAGGAATATGTAATGTGTGTAATGGCTGTCAGCAGCATCTAGAGAGTGGTGAACACCAGGTAGAGAGTGGTGAACACCAGGCTTCTTTTAAAGGAGTTTCTAACATCATCTTATCTTCAGGTTGTGCATTGCTTAATCTGGACAGTATTACAATACATTGTTTACCCTTATTTTAAGGTAAATTGACTGAGAACACTATCATTTACAGCAATGACCTGGGGAATAGTTACACTGGAGAGGAGGGTGGATGAACGAGCCAATTGGAAGCTGAGAATGATTAGGTCGCCATGATGGTATGAGGGCCAGATGAGGAATTTAGCCAGGACACCGAGGTTAACAGCCCTACTCTTACAATAAGTGGCATGGGATCTTTAGTGACCACAGAGAGTCAGGAAAGGCAGCACCCTAAACAGAGCAATGTTCCCAATCACTGCCCTGGGGCATTGGTATATTTTTTTAGAACAGAGGAAAAAGTGCCTCCTATTGGCCCTCCAACACAACTACAGCAGAATCTGGTTTCCCATCCAGGGTCCAACCAGTACCAACCCTGCTTAGCTTCAGAGGTAAGCCAGCAGTGGGATGTAGGTGGATATGCTGCTGGTGCTCCAAAAAAAATAAGTTTTTTAAAAGCTTCACACATCTACAAAGCCACATTATTCCCTATTACAAGACCTGTGTTGATATTGAGGATCGCCATAGGTCTCTGGAGTACCTTGACCTTTTGAATAGCATATCTCCTGTCAATATATCCTACAAGCACAGGCCTTTTCGGTTTTATTGTAGTGTTCTCCATTGTTGTTTCACCTGCACACACTCATTTCCCTTTCAACATTATGCATTACTCAAAGAGGATGTGATAAAAAAATCTGGGCATCAAACAAATTGTGTGACAAGTTTTATGTGCAAACAAATCAGGAGAATGAGCCTCTTTTAAAGCACTCCAACTCGTGCAATTTTTGCCAGAAAAAAAGGCCCTGTGGAACAGGTAATACCTGGCTCAGATCTGCTAAAGGTATAAAATAAACCACTTTATTGAAATGATATGGTTCCAATTTCCATTGTACTGCATATCTAATAAACACACTCAGGCTAACATAACAATATTGTTGACATTTTACGTTGTCTGTCTCTCACGTGATTGTAAATGGATTCAAACTAAAAGAATACAGATATACCATTATTTTTTCGATGACAATGCGGGATGGATTTTCGATGACTGTGCTGTGCTGTGCTATTTTCCACAGTGCCATGGCTTTCAAAACTATTAGTAGGGCACTTTACCATTGCCTGTTGGTGAATGTCAGGGAGGTCAACCTCCACGTGAAGTCCCCCTACATAAAGTTATCTTGGTTTGAGACCCTCAGGCTCAGTACATGTTAATGGTAAATACATCAGTGGAAGTGTTGTTTTTATATTTTACATTTTAAGAGTTTAACGCAGTCATTTTCTTGACAATGTACACTGAGTTTACCAAACATTAAGAACGCATTCCTAATATATACTCCCCCTTCCCCTGTTGCCCTCAGAACAAACTAAATTCGTCGGGGCATGGGCTCTACAAGGTATCGAAAGCATTCGAAAGGAATGTTGTCCCAAGTTGACCCCAATGCTTCCCACAGTTTTGTCAAGTTGTCTGGATGTCCTTTGGGTGGTGGATCAATCTTGATACACACAGGAAACTGTTGAGCGTGAAAAACCCAGCAGCGTTGCAGTTCTTGACACAAACCTGTGTGCCTGGCACCTACTACCATACCCCATTCAAAGGAACTTAAATATTTAGTCTTGCCCATTCACCCTCTGAATGGCACACATACACAATCCATGTCTCAATTGTCTCAAAGCTTGAAAATCCTTCTTTAACCTGTCTCCTCCCCTTCATCTACACTGATTTGAAGTGGATTTAGTAAGTGACATCAATAAGGGATCATAGCTTTCACCTGGTCAGCCTATGTCATGGAAAGAGCAGGTGTTCTTAAAGTTTTGTATAATCAGTGTCTGCTATGGTCTAAGTTTTCTGCATGATATGATTCAATTAATTTCATTGCTTTGGCAATGAAATCAGTTCCATATGGGTTTGAGTGTAGCAAAATCATAATCAACAAAGAAAAAGGATACAGTAGTTACTGGTATTCACCCCTTTAAATGAGCGGATTTGGCTATTTCAGCCACACCTGTTGCTGACAGGTGTATAACATAGTGCACACAGCCATGCAATCTCCATAGACAGACATTGGCAATCGAATGGCCTTACTGAAGAGCTCAGTGACTTTCAACGTGGCACCGTCATAGAATGCCACCTTTCCAACCAGTCAGTTCATCAAATTTCTGCCCTGCTAGAGCTGCCCCGGGCAACTGTAAGTGTTGTTATTGTGAAGTGGAAAAATCTAGGAGTAACATCGGCTCGGTCCCGCCCAGAAGAGTGGAGGCTGATATAGCAGTAAAGGTGGGACCAACTCCATATTAATGCCAATGATTTTGGGATGAGATGTTCGAAGAGCAGGTGTCCACATACTTTTGGTCATGTAGTGTACTCTTTGAAGAGGTAGGGTTTCAGATGTTCGGGAGATGGACAGGGACTCTGCTGTACCAGCTTCCGGGTCACCATTGGGGTGACCATGACAGAGAAGAGCTTTGACTGGGCTGAGTGGGAGCTGCCCTCCCGTAGGTGTGGGAGGGCCAAGAAACCAGAGGTGGCAGAACGGAGTATTCGGGTTGGGGTGTAGGGTTTGAGAATAGCCTGAAGGTAGGGAAGGGCAGTTCCTCTTGCTGCTCTGTAGGCAAGTACCATGGGGTTGGTACATTCGAGGCCAAACGATGTTCAGGAGTATGAATGACATTAGCATTCACCCAGTCAATGTATGCTGTCTAATGTTATACAGGAATATTGCACACACACATGGTATAACATGTTGACGTTGTTACTTGTTTATGTTGCCTTTGAAAATTTTTGGATTCATTACTCTCCAAAAATAGATTCATTTTGATTAATGAAACACAGCATTGTCATTTTGGGATAATGATATATGTTAAACAATATTTTGGGAAATGCAGCCACTAGGATTGTTTTAAGAATATAGGAAAATGCTTCTCAACAGCAGAAGCACATTTGGAACAATTGGTAAGAAAATATCATGCATGAATGACATGAGCTGTCCTTATAACAACTTTTATTTGAATCCACATTGATATCTTTCCTTTGTCGTTCTCTCCTCTCAGAATGATTCCCCCCACGAGCAAAAACTTCCTAGTCAATAACCTGGCTGCTGGAACGTCATATGACCTGTGTGTTCTGGCCATATATGACGATGGTATCACTTCCCTCACCGCCACCCGCGTGGTGGGCTGCATCCAGTTCACCACCGAGTCTGAGTACCTGCGCTGTCACTTCATGCAGTCCCAGTTCCTGGGAGGCACCATGATCATCATCATCGGCGGCATCATCGTGGCCTCTGTACTCGTCTTCATCATCATCCTGATGATCCGCTATAAGGTCTGCAACACCAGTGACTCGGGCAAAGGCACCCTGGTCACCAACGTCCACTCCCAGACCAATGGGGCGCAGTCTCAGGGGTGCACCGTCAATCCCTCTGTGTCCAAACAGGCCATGGGAGGGTCGGGGTCAGAGGGAGGGGGCGGAGGGTCTATAAAGGCCGCTGGGCACGCGCCAGACACTCTGACAGACTCGTCTGAGACCTCTCTCCCAGACTGCTCCACTGCTACTTCTCTGGTGAGCCAGAGCTGGAACACGCCTGGCTCCTCAGGGTCTCTGAAGCCAAAGCGCAAGCCTGCGCCAAAGCCCTCCGCTACTGCTTCTGTCACACCAGAGCCCAAGATAGAGGCCCTCCCCAACGCTGAGACCCAGAACACCAACCGCAACAACTCCACGGCTCTGCAGCATCCCCCCGCCCCGGTATCCCACTCCCCCCTACCCTACTCACGCATCAAGGACACGCCCATATTAAGACGCGCACACCCCAGACCATCCTCCAAGTACCTGACCTTACCGGTGGAAGGGGTGAGGGCCAAACGTAGGTACTCTCTAAACGATGACTCGTCCAAGCACCACTGCTACATTGGGGTAACAAAACTTGGGAATATGTGGTCTAAGCGGAGTATGTCCATGAATGGGATGCTACTTCAACAGGAAAATATAGACAGTGGCAAGGCCACCTTTTCCAGTTCAGAGTGGATTCTAGAAAGTACTGTGTGACTGTTCTGTTTGTATGTATGTGTGTGATTGAATGTGTGTGTGTGGGGACATCTGTTTTTGATTCTTTAGATTTTTTTTGCGTTTCAGTTTACTTTTCCTTTTCTAAAACCAATAGTAAAACGGATGCTTGCCTTGTAGTAATCAGAATTTCATCAATGTTCTCCTCTGATGTGGAGAATCTCCAGCAGCTCGGAGCCCAGTGCTCGGCAGTCCATGCAGTGTTTTCATACCCATACAAAAAATGTAGAAAAAGAAATCCAACACACCCATCCAGTTATACAGTACATACACCCAGTGTTGTTGTTGTGACAAGAGAAAGGCATTGGTGCCTTCCTCTGCATTACAGTTTTCCTCTTGCAAGGAGCACCAATAGGATTTCAGTTGTCCCTGACAGGGGATTTGGGATCGAGAGGAACATGAGAGATTTCACAATACGCCTTTCTATTACAGGGAAATAATGACCTGCATATAGAGACAACACAAAAAAACAACTATCAAAGACTTGTTACTGGACCTCTTAATAAATTGATATTTTTTAAAGAACTATTCAGCTTTCTTTTCAGTGACATTGATATTGCCTTTGTTTTAAGGCACAAAAAAGCCCTGTACAGAGAAACAACATCTGCTGTGTTGTTATGTTGTGTAAAATAAAATAAAAATGAAACAAGTATGTTTTGTTGGTTTTGCGTTGGTAAATACATTTCTAATCTCTTCATCCCAGACAGGTATATTTTCAGACAAGCCCTACCATACCTACACAATTCAATAATGTTCAATGTAACCTAACCCGGTGGTCCCCAAACTTTTTTGTGTTCACAAAGCTTGTCAAAATTTTCTTTTTTTCTCTGACCTGCCAGATAAACCAAGCAAATGTTTTAAGACTCAATCTGTAGTCTTTAGCCACAGCCCTAAAAGGTTCAGACGGGACCCACCATTAGGTGAAACACTAACAGAATCCATATGGAGTTATCTATACCAAGACAAGAAAATTGCACTTATTGCAACATGATACTACAGTAGGCATGCTTATTTTACTGGCACATTAATTCAAATGAATTTATGAAGGCTGATAGAAAATAACTACTGATGTATGGGGACTCAAGTCAATGTTTCAGTAGCCAATCCATTTTATTAGATAACGCTTACATTCATGTAGCATGGAAACTGACGTGCAGGTTTGATGTTTCTCACTCACGGTAGCCAAGGACTCCACCTCAGGAGATGTGAATCAATCTGATGCCAGATATACGAAGCTCTAAGCCTGCCATGTACTGTACCAGTAGAAAAAGGATTTACATGTTTTAGTACAATTCAGGAAGGGGTTAATAAATTATTCCACACGAAACCCAGATACCTGAGCTTGAGCCTGATGCACAATGCTACTGAATAATGTGCTCAGTGACATAGGATAGGATGAATAGAAATCACTTTAATATCCCGAGGGGAAATTGTCTTAGAAACAGTAGTGCTGTATACAAAATAAGCACAGCACATTGCACACTCAACATTATACATACATTGCATGTTACCTATGTCATACTTATTGGTGTTGTTGAATGAATACTTGATGAAATTAAGTCATTACAACTATATAATAATCGATTTGTTTTAATTATTTAATTTCAACCAGATTTGCCTGCTGGGATGAGTATAATGTCAGGTTTCTTACATGCTCCCATGTGTATCAATTCACTAAGTTTTCTGCATTGGTCTTCTCTCTCTTACATCAAAGCAGTAGTGTATGTTGACTCAAAGACTTGAAAGGTGAGTGAACTCCGGGTAAATTTTTTGCAAAATCTTTAAACATTTCATTCTACTGGGCTATAGCTATATAATGCAATTGCAAACCATGCCTATAAATGTCAACAGGTACACAAAAGTGAGGTAATAATATATGGGAAAAACTACAGATAAAGTGCCTTCAGAAAGTATTCATATCCCTTGACTTGTTCCACATTTTGTTCTCTTACAGCCTGAATTCAAACTTAATTAAATGTTTTTTTTTCACATCGATCTACACACAATATTCCATATTGACAAAGTGAAAACATGTTTTTAGAAATGTTGACAAATTTATTGAAAATGAAATACAGAAATATCTAATTCATACATACGTATACACACCCCTTAGTCAATACTTTGTAGAAGCACCTTTGCCAGGGATTTCAGCTGTGAGTCTGGCTGGGTTAGTCTCTAAGAGCTTTCCACACCTGAATAGTGCAACATTTGCCCATTATTCTTTTCAAAATTCTTCAAGCTCTGTCAAATTGGTTGTTGATCATTGCTAGATAACAATTTTCAGGTCTCTTCACAGTCCCCAAGTCCAGAACAGACTATGGGAGGCGCACAGTACTACATAGAGCCAAGACTACATGGAACTCTATTCCACATCAAGTAACTGATGCAAGGAGTAAAATTTGATTTAAAAAACAGATAAAAAAACACCTTATGGAACAGCGGGGACTGCGAATCAACACAAACATAGACACAGACACATGCACACACACACACACACACACAATAACATACGCACTATACACAAACATACACATGGATTTAGTACTGTATATATGCGGCAGTGGTGGAGTAGGGGCCTGAGGGCACGCAGTGTGTTGTGCAATCTGTGAATGTATTGTAATTTTTTTAAATTGTATAAACTGACTTAATTTTGCTGGACCCCAGGAAGAGTAGCTGCTGCAAAGCTGCAGCAGCCAATGGGGATCCATGATAAATACAAAATACAAATTTTCAAATAGATTTTCAAGTCAAATCTGTAACTCAGCTACTCAGGAACATTTACAGACTTCTTGATAAGCAACTCCAGTGTAGATTTGGCCTTGTGTTTTAGGCTATTGTTATGCTGAAAGGTGAATTTATTTCCCAGTGTCTGGTGGAAAGCAGAGCTCCATTCCATCATTTTTTTTAAACTCCCCAGTCCTTCACAATTACATGCACACCCATAACATGATGCAGCCACCACTGTGTTTGAAAATATGGAGAGTGGTACTCAGTAATGTGTTGTATTGGATTTGCCCGAAAAAATTACTTTGTATCCAGAACAAAAATATAATTGCTTTGCCACATGTTGTGCAGTATTACTTTAGTGCCTTGTTGTAAACAGGATGCATGTTTTGGAATATTTTTATTCTGTACAGGCTTCCTTCTTTTCCCTCTGTCAATTAGGTTTGTATTGTGGAGTAACTACAATGTTGTTGATCCGTCCTCACGTTTCTCCTATCACAGCTATTATCACTAGAACCACTGGGCCTCGACAGACCCCCCAACAGACCCCCGTAAAAGTGTAATTAATTAATCTCATATATGATATAGAACAACGTATAATTTGGTTGTGTTCATGAAGGCCTATTTTTTATTTTATTTTAAATAAAACAATAGCATTTCCATTAGTTATTGTAACTGTAGGCTATATGTAAAAACTATAAAAACTAACATTTCAAGTGTTCAATCAATTTTATTTGTGGAGTGACTTTGTTACAACTGTGAAACAGAAAGCATACAGTATGTCTTGGAACACAATAACAGCTTAATATTATAAGGACATAATACATCAAAAATACCACAACCACCAAGACGCATGGTCAAGACACGCGGTCAAATGATGAAAACATCAGTAGCCTAAACATCATTATAAGCACCAAGTGGCCTTGATTAATAGTGAAACTCAAAAGCAATTATGGCGTTATAGTAAATATAAGTGTTGATATGACAGCAGGGGGAACAAAGTTTCAGACAAAACAACTTACATAAACTAACACAACATTGGAACACAATAATGCCTTTCCTTCTAGTTCTCTGCTGCCTGCGACTGGAACGAATTGCAAAAATCTCTGAAGTTGGAGACTTTTATCTCCCTCAACAACTTTAAAKATCTGCTATCCGAGCAGCTAACCGATCGCTGCAGCTGTACATAGTCCATCGGTATATAGCCCACCCAATTTACCTACCTCACCCCCCATACTGCATTTATTTATTTACTTTTCTGCTCTTTTGCACACCAGTATCTCTACTTGCACATGATCATCTGATGATTTATCACTCCAGTGTTAATCTGCTAAATTGTAATTATTCGATTTATTGCCTACCTCCTCATGCCTTTTGCACACATTGTATATAGATTCTCTTTTTTTTCTACCATGTTATTGACTTGTTTATTGTTTACTCCATGTGTAACTCTGTGTTGTTGTCTGTTCACACTGCTATGCTTTATCTTGGCCAGGTCGCAGTTGCAAATGAGAACTTGTTCTCAACTAGCCTACCTGGTTAAATAAAGGTGAAAAAAAATTATAAATAATAATAAATAAATAAAAATTGAACAAAACTATAGACACACATACAGTACAACAATTACATATTATGTAAAGAAACACAAATGTCATAACTAAAAAACAGCTGTCCTAAAGACAATTACACTCTTCTATGATATTTACATCAACCAAGTGTTTAAACTCCACCAATGTGACTAGATAATCAAATTTTAAAATGTTCAGAAGAGAATTCCAGGACCTCGGAGCTGAGTAACTAAAACTATTTCTACCATGACCTGTTCTAATTCTAGGTACTGTTAAAAGCAAACGAGAATAGGAACGTAATTTATATTTATTTACTGACCTGATTAAAAAGAAACAGAGATAAAGTGCCATTTTACCCAATATGGTCTTATAAATCAGTGTATACCAGTGTTTAAGCCGACGCAAGGTCAATGACAACCAGTGATGACCTTTTTATATTCTTAATTCCATTCCTTTACTAGATTTGTGTGTATTGGGTGTATGTTGTGTAATTGTTAGATATTACTTGTTAGATATTACTGCACTGTCAAAGCTAGAAGCACAAGCATTTCGCCACAGCCGCAATAACTTCTGCTAACCACGTGTATGTGACCAATTCAATTTGATTTGACCAGCCAATGTCGCTTTACAGATCGCAATGATGTTTGACATTTTTGATTGGGAATGAACCTGAGGGACACATGATATACTGAATCAATTGCTCTCAGGGTAGTGGTTTAGGCCTGCATATATATAACATCACTAAAATCTAAAGCCGCCAGTAATGTACATCGTACCAGCTCCTTCCTGGCCTCCAGAGAAAAACAAGCCTTATGCCGGTAATGAAAAACTATTTTTAGCTTGAGCTTCCTTATCAAGTTCTCCACATGAACAGTGAAGCTCAGGTTGTCATCCACCCAAATATTTTTACACTTTGGCCTGCTCTATAGTATGTCCATCCAATGTAGCAATGACATGATTAGTAACATGTCTGGCATTTGAAAATACCATTCATTTTGTTTAACCCGAATTCAGAACCAGCTTCAAATCATACAGATTCTGTTGTATGGTGTTAAATGCTCTTTGGGAATTTTCAAAAGCTAAAGATAAACTACAAGCACTTGAATAAAGAACAGTATCATCTGATTTTTTTTTTACATCCTCTGTTTCAATATGATCCCCAATGTTGTTGATACACAAAATGAACAACAGTGGGTCCAAAATAGAACCTTGCGGAACACCTGAGCACAACTCTATGGACTAAGATTTACAACCATCCGCCATTACACATTGAGTACAATTTGATTGGTAATTTATAAACCAATCTAGAGCATGACCAATAATTCCACAACATTTTAACCTTTGCACCAACACAGCATGGTCCACGGTGTCAAATGCCTTCGACAAATCAATTAAGACACGCAATGTAACTTCTTGTCAAGAGCACAGTGGATGTCATTTAAAAACTTAAATGTTGCTGAAACAGTGCTGTGGCCAGACCTAAAACCTGATTGCGTTCCATTTAAGATATTGTTTTCTTTGAGGTAGGCCATCAGCTGCCTACTAACTAAGGACTCCAGTACCTTAGACAGTATAGACAATTTTAATATGGGTCGATAGTTGTCAAGTAGTGAAGGATTTCAACCTTTCAAGAGAGGCAGTACAAAAGCAGATTTCCATAACTTCGGGGTTTTCTTCTTAGGGCTAGGGTACTTTTTTCAGAAATTCCGCCTGACAGACTGCCTGTTACTCAGGCCCAGAAGCCAGGATATGTGTCACGTTCCTGACCTGTTTTCTCTTGTTTTGTATTTATTTAGTATGTTCAGGGCGTGAGTTGGGTGGGTTGTCTATGTGTTGTTTTCTAGGTTGGATGATCAATTTATGATGATAAATCGTGTTTCTGTCGAAAAATGTTAAACGCTTATGTCGCCATTTTGTTTTGTATAGCTTCGCTTGGCGCAACCTGTATTGAAAAGTAAGGATAATTTAAAAAATGTAAATCAGCGATTGCATTAAGAACTAATTTGTCTTTCGATTCCTGTCAACCCTGTATTTTTTAGTCAAGTATATGATTAGCTTTTGATTAAACTAGATCACTAAAAGATGGCGACCGACATTTCCAGGCTTGTTTTGCTACTATTTTCATTGTATACCACGGTTTTTTATGGCTAAATATGCACATTTTCGAACAAACTCTATATGTATGTTGTAAAATGATGTTACAGGAGTGTCATCGGAAGAATTCTGAGAAGGTTAGTGAAAAAATTAATACATTTTGGCGATGTTACGTTATCCCTCTCTTTGGCTTGTTCAATGCTCGGGTAACGTTTGCACATGTGGTATGCTAATATAACGATTTATTGTGTTTCGCTGTAAAACGCTTAGAAAATCTGAAATATTGTCTGAATTCACAAGAACTGTGTCTTTCCATTGCTATGCTTTGTTTATTTTTATGAAATGTTTTATGATGAGTAAATTGGTCATACACGTTGCTCTCTGTAGTAATTCTAGTCGAGTTTGTGATGGTGGGTGCAATTGTAAACTGTGATTTCTACCTGAAATATGCACATTTCTCTAACAAAACCTATCCTATACCAACTAAATATGTTATCAGACTGTCATCTGATGAGGTTTTTTCTTGTTAATGGCTATCAATATCTTAGTTTAGCCGAATTGGTGATAGCTACTGGTGGAGAGAAAAATGGTGGACAAAGAAATTGTGTATTTTGCTAACGTGTTTAGCTAATAGATTTACATATTGTGTCTTCCCTGTAAAACATTTAAAAATCTGAAATGGTGGCTTATTCACAAGATCTGTATCTTTCATTAGGTGTCTTGGACTTGTGATTTATGATATTTAGATGCTACTATTTAATTGTGACGCTAATGCTAGCGGATGCTAAATCAGTGTGGGGGGGGGGGGGGGGTGGGGGGGGGGTGATCCGAAATCCGGGGTTAGAGGCTCGTGAAAGGTTAAACGGTAGCTATCTCCTCCGGCGCCATTTCTGAACATCCCTCCCCCTAGGTTATGTTCCCTGCGTTTGCGGCTCTTCTGTTTTTTGCATGAACATTGGTAGTGGTAGCTGGCTGGTAGCTAGATAGCTAGTGGATGGCAGAGTCAAACTATTTTGTTGAATTGACAGAAGAAAAACGGACAGGCCGTCATTGTAAGTAAGATTTGTTCTTAACTGACTTGCCTAGATAAAATAAAGGTTAATATTTACATTTGTTTTCAAGGACAGAGGTTAGTCCTTGAATCTTGACTGACGCGACTTGCCACGATTCAGATTGGCTCATCGGGTTCATGCGAGTGCCCCGTTTGCCCCTGGTAGTGGCCTTCGTTTGCCACCTGGTAGTTGCCCCGTTTTGCCGCTGGTATAGTGCCCGTTTGCCCCCGCTGAGTTAGTGCCCCGTTTGCCGCTCTGGGTAGTGCCAGTTTGCCCTGGCGTAGGTGCCGCCGTTTGCCCCCTGGTAGTGCCCCGTTTGCCACTGTAGTTGCCCCGGTGTTGCCCGCTGGTAGTCCCCGTTTGCCGCTGGTAGTGTGCCCCGTTGCCCGTGGTATAGTGCCCCCGTTTGTCCCCCGCTGGTAGTGCCCCGTTTGCCGCCCTGGTAGTGCCTCCGTTTGCCACCTGTAGTGCCCCTGTTTGCCCCCTGGTGTGCCCCGTTTTGCCCCCTGGTAGTGCCCGTTGCCACCGGTAGTGGCCCGTTTGCCCCTGGTAGTGCCCCGTTGCCCCTGGTAGTGCCCCAGCTTGTGTCCCCCTGGTAGTGCCGAACCGTTTGCCCCTGGTCAGTGCCCCTGTTTGCCCCCTGGTAGTGCCCCGAGTGACCACTGGTAGTGCCCCGAGTGACCACTGCTAATAGCTAACAAGTTAAGCTCAGTTAATAATAATGGACATTACTCCAACTCCATCTTCACCATAGACATAAAGGAAATGGCACCAAAAGTGCAAAATGTGAAGTTTTACATAGAATCTCTCTGCCCCCAGTTTGTATCTGTAAAACAGGTTGGTAGCCAGTTGTCCTTGTAAGTTATTTGAGCTCTCCTTTCACTGTGCCCAATTGGTTTTATACAGTAGAAGTTGGAAGTTTACCTACACCTTAGCCAAATACATTTAAACTTAGTTTTTCACAATTGCTGACATTTAATCGCAGTATAAATTCCCTGTATTAGGTCAGTTAGGATCACCACTTTATTTTAATAATGTGAAATGTCAGAATAATAGTAGAGAGAATGATTTGTTTCAGCTTTTATTTCTTTCATCACATTCCCAGTGGATCAGACGTCTACATACACTCAATTAGTATTTGGTAGCATTGCCTTAAATTGTTTAACTTGCGTCAAACGTTTTGGGTAGCCTTCCACAAGCTTCCCACAATAAGTTGTGTGAATTTTGGCCCATTCCTCCTGAGAGAGCTGATGTAACTGAGTCAGGTTTGTAGGCCTCCTTGCTCGCACACACTTTTTCAGTTCTGCCCACAAATGTTCTATAGGATTGAGGTCAGGGCTTTGTGATGGCCACTCCAGTACCTTGACTTTGTTGTCCTTAAGCCATTGGGGTCATTGTCCATTTGGAAGACCCATTTGCGACCAAGCTTTAACTTCTTGACTGATGTCTTGAGATGTTGCTTCAATATATCCACCTAATTTCCCTTCCTCATGATGTCATCTATTTTGTGAAGTGCACCAGTCCCTCCTACAGCAAAGCACCCCCACAACATGATGCTGCCACCCCTGTGCTACACGGTTGGGGATGGTGTTCTTCGGATTGCACGCCTGCCCCATATGTATTTACTTGTGTAAATAACTCAACAAAACTATTTATTTCAAGTATTATTAAGGAGATATTGTGTCTGTCATTGTTACATGAGTTGGTATAGCCCAGAGTGATAGGAACGTAGGCTATAAGCCATTCAAAGGTAGTGTGCACCCTCTACTAGGCATAAAGATGACCAACACATCTTAAGAGGGTTTTCTGTTTTTGGTAATGTAAAAGTAATGTAATGGCTAACTTTTTACTTTCCATAGTAAGTAACGTTGTAAAGTTGCAAGGCTCTTTAAAGTAAATAGTTGCTTTTAAAAGTAACTTTCCCCAACACTGCTAAATAAGTGTGTTTGTATGACTCATCATGGTTTGAACCTGGTTAGATAGTAGATAGTTAGTTAGTTATTTAGCTAGTTGTCTAGTTACCTAGCTAGTGTTAGCTAGTTTATCGCTAAAGATGTTGATGTGCAAAACCACTAAATAGACACCAATGCATTGTATGAGCCAAAACAGTTTGTACAACAGTACAAACACATTATAGAAGAGGCCTGTGTAATAAAATAAAAAAAAACATGAAAAGCTAGCCAACAACAACAAAAGCTAAAAGTATCTATCTTGTAGGGAGAAATGGTAGGCTAGCTTGTGCCTTGTGCTGAGCTAGATAACGTTAGTGGTTAGCAATTAGCATGCAACCATTAGATACAAAAATACATATCATTAGTGTTGTTGATATGTACAAACGTTTATAACAGAAATAAAAAAATATCTGTGACATCTTGTTAACCTACGTACAAAGTTAGCTAGTTTAGCTTGATTACACTCATTTGAATGAGAAAATCTCACACATTTGTCACTCGGTCGAAACATTTAAATTATACATCAAAATGACCAGAATACGCATCACACTTTAGATAAAAAAAATAAAAAAACATGCTTATAAATGTTACAAACCTGAAAACAGGATAAATAAGAAGACACAGAGAGTTGGCTTCTTTTCACTGGGCTTCTCTTCAAACAGTTGAGAATTTACGTGACGTGCACGGTCCGTAAATATCCAGCAACGTATTAATGCATAACTGGGAATTTACTATCCCAGAAATTCCATCATGCAAGTGTTCAGGGATGCACGGGAGTCTACAGGAGTCTGCATCCTCGCATTGGACAATTTCCACCCACGACCGTACACCTCAAATTTCACAGGAATATGGCAGATCCGACTGTTCCTATCAGCGCACCAGTGAATCACCCAATGGTGACAATAACTGCCGTGTTTCACAACTTTACTGACCTTGCTCTGGCATTCTTAAGTACTAAACACTTAATTGTAAGTAGCTTTGTAAGGATCTCTTCTCCTCCTCCACCATCGGACACAGTAAGACAGGGCGGAGAAAAGACACGTGCAACTCCCGCTCTCTCTCTCTGTGTGTCTGTTTATCTCCCTCTATCTGTATCTCCCTCTGTCTCTCCCTCTCTCTTCTCCATTTTCTTTCTCTCTCTCCACAGGCACATAAAGACCCACACCTCCTGGCCTTGCAAACATTTTCAGCATAACAAGCCATATCATCATTATTTATTCCCTACACTGTTGTCCAGAATGCCTTCCTAATGAGTGCGTGTCAGCTTGGGATGAGAAGGGGGCAAAGAGGAAGGGAGGGTTAAGAGGGAGGGAGGATTAAGTCGGAGGGGGTGATTACCAATGTGCTCCAAATTGAAATAAACCACAGCATTCATTCATCTGACACAAACCAGGCATTCAGTGTTTGACTTCAGACCCCAGAGGACTTGACACAGGGCTTTTGAAGTGATGACACATTGGGAGAAAAATAAATAAACATTCCATTTATGGATTTAAGATTGATTATAAGTGTTGGTTTAAAATGAAAGACATGTAAGGGATGATACATTAAATCACTCATGCAGTATAATATAATTTGTCATTACATTTCATCAGGGGACATTCTTGAGGGTATGATCTCTCCTCTGTGCGTCCCATACCTTTAGGTCCAGGCTTCAGTTAGTCTCCAGAGTCAGTCTGTCTCTGTATGTGAGACTAGATGTAGCTGGAAGTAAGGGAAGGTGGAAGATGGCGCTGTACTGGATGGCTGATGTTTTGCAAGCTCAGACCCAACTTTCCTATTTTGTAATTTGCTTATTTTAATTTAATTTTCCCGAATTGTATCCGCTATCAAATGTATCCCCTATCACCAACAAATCGCTGTGTTTCATGGCAGGAGGAGTCACTGTTCCCCAAATGTTACAACAGAGTGTCTGATGCTAATGCCTTCAGCGGCCACAGTGACTGGCTGGTGTGTGTGTGTGTGTGTGTGTGTGTGTGTGTGTGTGTGTGTGTGTGTGTGTGTGTGTGTGTGTGTGTGTGTGTGTGTGTGTGTGTGTNGTGTGTGTGTGTGTGTGTGTGTGTGTGTGTGTGTGTGTGTGTGTGTGTGTGTGCACTCGTGTTGAATGGCAGTGTAGAGCTATAATTAATACGGGACTTGGCTTGTGAGCAGGTGTATAGTGGAATTTAGCAGGAAGGAACAATACTTGTCATCCTTTAGTAATACATGCCCACTGACCCTCACCCTTTCCTCAGGACAGGTACAGAACAAAGTTCTCTGTCTAGCATGGCATGTAACGTTAGTGATGGACATTAACTAAGGCGGGCATAATGATCTCTGATCTATGGCTAATTATGATGTCAACATTCACAGACTACTGTGAACACAAAGTGACACTCCATGAGGGGGTATCATCCTACTGACCACTGACCCAGACCACATGTATCATGATGTAGAAGCTATACTCTTCGGGAAAAAAAGGTGCTATCTAGAACCTAAAAGGGTTTTTCGGCTGTCCCCATAGAAGAACCCTTATTGGTTCCAGTTAGAAGAACCCTTTTGGATCCAAGTAGAACCGTTTTGGGTTCCATGTAGAACCCTCCGTGGAAAGGGTTCTACATGAAACCCCAAATGGTTCTAGCTGAAACCAAAAAGGGTTTTACCTGGAACCAAAAATGGTTCTCCTATGGGGACAGCTGAAGAACCATTTTGGAACCCTTTTTTTCTAAGAGTGTAGGTCCCACTAATGTGCCAAATATTGTAAAACCTCTAAGAGTAAATTATACAACATGTTGCTTAAATATTGCATTTTCAATTATCTGACCTCTATCAAAGGATGTAGTAACGGAAAAGGTAGTAATGCTGTACAGACATTAGTCTACATTACTACACTCTTAGAAAAAAACATGTTCTCTAGAACCTAAAAGGGTTCTTCGGCTGTCCTAATAAGAGAAACCTTGAAGAACCCTTTTTGGTTCCAGGTATAACCCTTTTGGCTTATTGATAGAACCATTTCCACAGAGGGTTCTAATTGGAGTACAGAAGGGTTATACCTGGAACCAAAAATGGTTCTCCCTAGAACCCATATATTTTAAGCTCATTGTGTTTTCCCAGCCTTTTAAGTGTCAGCAGTTTGCGAACCCTTTACTCACATGAGATAGGAATGATATTTTCAGGACATGTGGACGTCAGTACCCAAGAGATGAATACCCCATTTATTTGTTTTCCTCCATTTGTAATCTGAATTGCATCAGAGGATTTTAAACAATACACAGAACATACAATCATTTAGCCTGGTAGTCTCGGAAACCTAAGGCTAATCATATTGCGAAAGCACTACAGGATTATTGCATTACATTGTTTTAAAAGCACAAAACTGACTAAGATGATGATAACAATATCTCTAAGAGAGCAAGAAAATGCCTGTTTGTCTGAGGCTGATGCCTAGCAAGCGCTTGTATGTGCATACACATGCATACACACACACTCACATTCAAACGCACACACTTACATGGACACACATACACACATGTAAATAGTGCCACACATGCACACACACCCACACAGTTGGCTTTGCTGTTTAGATTTTTTAATTCCTTTATGTCCTTTGTTTTTGTCTTTTTTGTCTTTTGTTATTTTTGTTGGTTGTTGGCGCATTGGGTGGGTGGTGGTTTTGGTTGGAGGGGGACGGTGGCTTGGATGGTTGAAGGGCAGTTCTTGAGGGGATCTTGGATGGTTGGTGGCCTAGCGGTTAGGAGCTTGGGTTGGTGGCCGAGAGGTCGCTGGTTCGGGTCACCGATTCAACTGGGTGGGGGATCTGTCATTATACCCTTGGGCTTGACCCTGTTTGCACCTGTGGGTCGCTCTGGATGGGAGTGTCTGCTGGATGACTGAATGTAATGTGATGATGACCGGCTTCTCTTCAGGGAGATTGTATGTTTTAAAATTAAATACACATTTTGTAGTATTTCTTTGTATTCATAAAACAAATGTTTTACGAATGTCTATAACAGATGTGTGTAAGGATATACTATGTGGTTAACTGTTGATCATTGAGGGCCTCTGTAGTTAATTTCATGTTGAGAACAGCCTAGATATTAAATCAGTTTTGATTACGCTAACTTGGTTGTCAGTCATCACTCAGTACAAGTGGGGTTTATAGTGTAATTATTACGGTCACATCCTAGTCACATGGCCAGGAGAGAGCGAAGGGTCAGATACTGACAGTGAACACCATACATCACTCTTGTAGGAGAAGACTACAGGGCTCTCAGAAAAGTCATCTCTGTGACAGCTTCAATCAAGAGTAAATAATACATCATCAAGGAGACAGAGCTACATTGAACCACGGTAAGGAGGATCACATGGATCACGTGTGTCAATAACCTCCACAGATCATAGAGTTTCAGCAATACTTTACGTAGCCCTTTACCCTCTTACCCATAATGGGTTTAAAATAACAGATTTGGTCACTGATAAACACCTCAATTGGAACACAGTGGCTGTAAAGTAAAATGCTATATGACATCAGAGCTCAGGGTCTCTGATTTACAGTGCTGTATAGGATTTAACTTAAAGCTGTTCTAAAACGTGACCACCAAGCAGCACAAGAAGATGGCGCCATCCATCCTGCTAATTGGCTAAATCATACCCTAGGTTGTTCTGAACAGACTGAACCTATGTTTGTCATATTGGTAAGACCATTTGCTGTAGGCCACACTTGAATGCACTCAAGACTCCATTCTATGAGCACCAAAATAACTATCTGTTTATCTGAAGTACCTTGTGAAAGCCTAACACTGTAAAATCCTATTTTATAATTTAGCTAGTAATGGACCGTTTTTTGGACTGTGTAAACAACCATAATTGTGTGATGGTGGTGATGCAGGGCTGTGTTTAAAACAATAAACTATGACTGAAGCAAGTGTGCTTGCGTCAGTTCCTCAATGTTACTGAATGTATCCTGAGTATTTTCAGATTTCGTTGTTGACATATGCGGTGAAAAGTACAGTAAATGTAAAATGCACATAAAATCAACAGTGTAATGATTGAATTCAGTCTTGTGTCAATTGAACTCTTGTTTCCTCAGCTTTGGTGTAATGATTTCCAGATAATCTCCAAACTGTTTCCTTTCAATTATTTATTATTCAGTTATTCATATGCTTCTCATATTTCTTGTGTTAGAAATATTTAAATTTGGCCCTATCCATATAATTTCCACCAGTAATGTTGTGGCAGGTATAATCATTTGTAAATTAATATAAGCATGTATGTCCATTTATGTCTTATGATAAGGCTTATGTTATGTCTCTATGTATCAACACGACACTTTTCTTAAAGCTTTAAGTCACTATTTTCCTGTCCTCGGAACAAACTCCTAATTTCCTGCTGAAATGTTGAGGATAGACAATTTTGTCAGGCTTGATGTCAGCGATCTATTTTCTACCCCTCCTACGGCTCTTAGACATGAACGCACTGTAGTATACACATTCACAGTGTTTCATTGTAAGAACACAGTCATCTTGTTACCCAACACATCCTGTTTTAGGCAACTCAATTGCACAAGTAGAAGTATTATTGGTAAAAGTCAGTTTGTTCTCTCGCTCTCTCCACTCACTCACTCATTCACTCACTCACTCACTCACTCACTCACTCACTCACTCACTCACTCACTCACTCACTCACTCACTCACTCACTCACTCACTCACTCACTCACTCACTCACTCACTCACTCACTCACTCACTCACTCACTCACTCACTCACTCACTCACTCACTCACTCACTCACTCACTCACTCACTCACTCACTCACTCACTCACTCACTCACTCACACACAGAGAGAGACGCACCATTAGCCAAAGCCATGCCCAGAGGTTATGTACATTTCACACCTTTGATGACCTGAGTCACTAAATTCCTGGCTTCAAATCGAAGCCAAATCTTGATAATTTAGCTATTTGATTTAGAATTTTAGGACCCCTTCAGGCATCAAATTATGATATATTTGTATTATTTGATAAAATATTGAATTTGAGCTTTACTAGCCCATAGACATGCATCGAATAACACATTCATAAATGGCAAAAAAGACAATAAAAAAAAATCATAAGGAATAAGGTTTTGAAGTGTCAGTCCTATATCTAGGAGATAAAAAAGCTCAGGAAATATTTTTGTTTCTTTGGGCACATATTTAACCACTTATTTATTTATTTATTATTATTTATTTTTTATTGTTCATACTTTTACCCCTTTTTCTCCCCAATTTTGTGATATCCAATTGGTAGTTAGTCTTGTCCCATCGCTGCAACTTGGGCGAGGCGAAGGTTGAGAGCCTTGCATTCTCCGAAACACGACCTTGCTAAGCCGCACAGCTTCTTGACACACTGATCGCTTAACACGGAAGCCAGCCAGCCGCACCAATGTTTTAGAGTAAACACTGTACAACTGGCGACCAAAGTCAGCTTGCAGGTGCCCGGCCTGCCACAGGGAGTCGTTAGAGCATGATGGGACAAGGAAATCCCTCCCCTAACCCGGCCAACCCCCCACTAACCCGAACGAAGCTGGGCCAATTAAGCGCCGCCTCATGGGTCTCCCGGTCATGGCCGTCTGGGATCGAACCCAGGGTTGTAGTGACGCCTCAAGCACTGAAATGCAGTGACGCCTCAAGCACTGTGATGCAGTGCCTTAGACCGCTGCACCACTTGGGAGGCTTACCCCCTTATTTTTTTGCCACAAAAGTACCTCCGTACTTCCATTCGTTTGTATGGGTTACCTTCAGACGAGTCCCGTGGCACTTGGGGGGGGTGGGCATAGAGCAAAACGGAGAACATCATCATGTTCGTGAGATTCTCATCTTTGCATAGAGTGGTCATATTGTAGGCCAAACCATTCGGATGCTACAGACCAATTTTAGGGATGTCTCATGATCTGACAAACACCACTGTAGCTCAGCCAGCTTCCAACACAGATGGGGAAGGCTGACATAGGTGGATGTGGTGGATTAAGATGCAGCCCATGCAAAACTGATGGATTTTGAGCTGGATTTTTTTATTATTGTATGTTACTTAGATTGACACACAGGTGCTTGAGGAGTTTAAAAGACAAGCTAGCTGCATGACACTGCAGTTAATTCCAAAGTGACATGGCTGCATGACCTATTAATCAGTTAGTCATTTGTTTTTTGCTCTATCTGTTTGACACTTTATCCCCTTAGAGCTTACAAAGGAGAACCCTTCTGGGTTTTTAGTACTATAGAGATGAATAAGGAAAATGGGGTTTGAAGCGACAGACACAGAATGTCTCAACATGAGAAAAACAATAACTTGTTTTGAGAATTTTGTGTTGTCGTATTTGCTCAAATGTATTCAGGCCTGTAATGAAAGTATTGTTCAAACTATATATCTTCAGATCGGCAAATCAAGGCTTTAGTCCAAAACACTGTCGGTGGTCGTACGTTGACTAGTTTGTTTTGGTTTTAACAACAGTCCAGTCTTATCAAGGAAGAGTTATGCGATAACAGACTACTCTCCCACAGGATCAGAGGAATCAATCCTAGTTACATTTTGTCCATGAGCTCAAAATGGAGGGTACTGGAGACAAATAAAGTTTGTTGAAAAATATTTTCTTCTTCTATAACAAGGTATATTCAATAGGAATAAAACAAATAACATAATTCATAAATAATTCACTTTAATGTATTGTTCAAACATGTTATTTGATTTAACTGTAATTCCACCACTTTCTTGACTTGGATGACATACAAACATCCACAGGAAAACAGATATACTTACAGTAAGAAAACCACTGATGCAAACAAGGCGAATTCTAGTAGTTCAGTGTTACAGAAAATGTCACTAAGGACTTTGGTTTTCCACTGGCCATTGTTGTTGAAGTGGGTAGCACTTTGGTTTACAGTGCTGAAATAACAGGATAAAAACCGGAAAGTAACAGGAAACAACAAGGGAAAAAGACATCAACAACCATGTAAAACCCCAGTAAATACCCGTTCAGTGGCGATCTTAGCATGGAAATGTTGGTGGGGCAGAATGAGTGGATGTTTGGATAATACGTGGAAGGATGGCATTGAATGCCTTACCTATTTAGTCACAGATGTTGATCAAAGGGAGGCTCTAACAAAATAATGTTATTCAGCCTACTTGAAGTAAACTGGCTACCTTGTTCATTATCTTATGAGTTTATGGCATAAAGGTGGTAAAGAACCTTCACCGGGCCATTATTAGTAGCTTTTTCTGCTTATTGAAGTTGCCCAATTTTTGGGCAAGAGTAAGCACTTTAGGAATCCATGAGAAAGAACTGCAGGTGTGCACTATGCAAATACCGGTATCTTTTGGGAACTTCTGGCCATCTTGCTCATTTTCAAAGGAAACCCAAAACAATGTGAAAGCAGAAAGCCTGACTCCGGAAATCAATTGCCTGTCAGAGAATTCATTTTTAGATATTCTGCAGAATAGGGAGCTGCATGAGACTGAAATTATGAAACCTTTATGCAAAGCTGAAGTAGCTGAGCTTTTCCAGCATTCACAGTCAGATATTAGTGATAGCAAAGATGATTATGAGTGCTGAATATGTTGTATGGACTGTGGTTGCTTCCCTTCATTCTACAATTTCTGCATTTCTGTTACTTCTAAATGTTACAACCACACTCTCCTTAGCTAGTTTGGAAAGTACGTTTCCAGCTCTGAGGCCTCATTTTGTGTTTGGTGTTGATTATGACTATGTCCCAGAGGTACGGTATCTAAAATTAAATCACTCATTCCTGCCACAGAAATGAAACAAATAATTTTTTCTCATTAAATGCAGTCTCATAATTAATGAAAGCATAAGAAAGCAGGCATTGGGAGGCTAATATCTGACAATTTTTGTTCTATCACTGAACAAAACTCAACACTGCGGTCCAATTCACTTTTCTGAAAGGCGGGAAATTAAGAATACGACAGTTATTTTAATCGTTCTCCATTTACCCTGCTGGGAATAGTAATGACGGTCTTCCTTCAGCTGCTTAAAGGTAGTGAGATGCACAGATAGGCTTTAGTATTTCCGCCTCAAACTTGAAATTGAATAAAAATGGATAACACTCCTACAGGAAAGTAGATGTAATATTTAATTGGCTTGATGGCAGACCTCATCTGGCCAGAGACACTGGAGACCAGAGAAACAGTCAACAGATTTGACAATATTAACGTAGTTTACAAATAGCTTGTTTTAGCACACTGGATGCTACTGAATACATGTCACATACTGGAAAATGTATCACCATTCATTATACATAGACAACGCTGTAAATATTACATTTTTTTTTTACATTGTTCCAATGTATTCAACCATGACATAAAGTATATTCTCAATTGTCATTGTAAATATTTCTTCCAGAATAACATGTGTCCATGTATGTTGATCTCAAACACCACCACTTTCACTTAGAGTTGTATGATTCTGCCATTAATTGTTAAGAAGTCAGGGTCCTCTGAATTATTTCAGAAATGCAACTCACTTTTGAAATGTTGGAGAAATGGCCAAGGAGAAATCCCGAAAATCCAAAACATCTGTAGCATCCAAAATGTTTGGCCTACAAACTACATTGAACAAAAATATCAACACAACATGCAACAATTTCAAAGATTTTACTGAGTTACAGTTCATATACAGTGAGGGAAAAAAGTATTTGATCCCCTGCTGATTTTGTACGTTTGCCCACTGACAAAGATATTATCAGTCTATAATTTTAATGGTAGGTTTATTTGAACAGTGAGAGACAGAATAACAACAAAAATATCCAGAAAAATGCATGTCAAAAATGTTATAAATTGATTTGCATTTTAATGAGGGAAATAAGTATTTGACCCCTTCTCAATCAAAAAGATTTCTGGCTCCCAGGTGTCTTTCATACAGGTAACGAACGGAGATTAGGAGCACACTCTTAAAGGGAGTGCTCCTAATCTCAGTTTCTTACCTGTATAAAAGATACTCTGTCCACAGAAGCAATCAATCAATCAGTTCCAAACTCTCCACCATGGCCAAGACCAAAGAGCTCTCCAAGGATGTCAGGGACAAGATTGTAGACCTACACAAGGCTGGAATGGGCTACAAGACCATCGCCAAGCAGCTTGGTGAGAAGGTGACAACAGTTTCTGTGATTATTCGCAAATGGAAGAAACACAAAAGAGCCTGTCAATCTCCCTCAGCCTGGGGCTCCATGCAAGATCTCACCTCGTGAAGTTGCAATGATCATGAGAACGGTGAGGAATCAGCCCAGAACTACACAGGAGGATCTTGTCAATGATCTCAAGGCAGCTGGGACCATAGTCATCAAAGAAAACAATTTGGTAACACAACTATGCCGTGAAGGACTGGAAATCCTGCAGCGCCCGCAAGGTCCCCCTGCTCAAGAAAGCACATATACATGCCCGTCTGAAGTTTGCGCAATGAACATCTGAATGATTCAGAGGACAACTGGGCGTGAACGTGTTGTGGTCAGATGAGACCAAAATGGAGTTCTTTGGCATCAACCCAACTTGCCGTGTTTGGAGGAGGAGGAATGCTGCCTATGACCCCAAGAAACCATCCCACCGTCAAACATGGAGGTGGAAACATTATGCTTTGGGGGTGTTTTTCTGCTAAAGGGACAGGACAACTTCACCGCATCAAAGGGACGATGGACGGGGCCATGTACCGTCAAATCTTGGGTGAAAACCTCCTTCCCTCAGCCAGGGTATTGAAAATGGGTCGTGGATGGGTATTCCAGCATGACAATGACCCAAAACACACGGCCAAGGCAACAAAGAGTGGCTTCAAGAAGAAGCACATTAAGGTCCTGGAGTGCCTAGCCAGTATCAGACCTTAATCCCATAGAAAATCTGTGGAGGGAGCTGAAGGTTCGAGTTGCCAAACGTCAGCCTCAAAACCTTAATGACTTGAAGAAGATCTGCAAAGAGGAGTGGGACAAAATCCCTCCTGAGATGTGTGCAAACCTGGTGGCCAACTACAAGAAACGTCTGACCTCTGTGATTGCCAACAAGGGTTTTGCCACCAAGTACTAAYTCATGTTTTGCAGAGGGGTCAAATACTTATTTCCCTCATTAAAATGCAAATCAATTCATAACATTTTTGACATGCGTTTGTCTGGATTTTTTTGTTGATATTCTGTCTCTCACTGTTCAAATAAACCTACCATTAAAATTATAGACTGATCATTTCTTTGTCAGTGGGCAAACGTACAAAATCAGCAGGGGATCAAATACTTTTATCCCTCACTGTAAGGGAATCAGTCAATTGAAATACATTCATTAGGCCCTAATCTATGAATTTCACATGACTGGGATTACAGATATGCATCTGTTGGTCAAAGATACCTTAGAAAAAAGGTAGGGACGTGGATCAGAAATCAGTCAGTTGATCAGGCTGTTGATTGTGGCCTGTGAAATGTTGTCCCACTCGTGTTCAATGGCTGTGCAAAGTTGCTGGATATTGGCAGGAACTGGAAGATGCTGTCATACACCTCGATCCAGAGCATCCCAAACATGCTCAATGGGTGACGTATCTGGTGAGTATGCAGGCCAGGGAATAACTGGGACATTTTCAGCTTCCATGAATTGTGTACAGATCCATGTGACATGGGGACATGCATTATCATGCTGAAACATCAGGTGATGGCGACAGATGAATGGCACGACAATGGGCCTCAGGAAGTCTAGATTTTGCTCGCCAGAAGTAGAGATTCTTATGATAAACTGCAGACCACACTATTTAAGTTTCCATCTATACTTTCGTGGCTGTTTATCCTCTTTGGGGTAGGTGGGACGCTACTGTCCCACCTGGCCAACATCCAGTGATATTGCAGAGCGCCAAATTCAAATTACAAAAATCGTAATATTAAACATTCATTAAAATACAAGTGTCAGACATTATTTAAAAGCTTAACTTATTGTTAATGAGTATAACAGAACTCATATGAGTAGAACAGTCTGTGAGTATAACAGAACTCATATGCCAGGCAAAAACCTGAGGGGAAATCTGTGGTTTGTAGTTTTTCAACTCTTTGCCTATCGAATACACAGTGTCTACGGGGTCATATTGCACTTCCTAAGGCTTCCACTAGATGTCAACAGTCTTTAGAACCTTGTTTGATGCTTCTACAGGCTCTGGAGCAACGAACCGCCCTTGCTGTCTCTGCCTGGCCGGTTCCCCTCTCTCCACTGGGATTCTCTGCCTCTAACCCTATTACAGGGGCTGAGTCACTGGCTTACTGGTGCTCTTTCTTCCATTGCCGTCCCTAGGAGGGGTGCGTCACTTGAGTGGGTTCAGTCACTGACGTGATCTTCCTGTCTGGGTTGGTGCCCCCCCCCTTGGGTTGTGCCGTGGCGGAGATCTTTGTCGGCTATACTCGGCCTTGTCTCAGGATGGTAAGTTGGTGGTTAAAGAAATCCTCTAGTGGTGTGGGGGCTGTGCTTTGGCAAAGTGGGTGGGGTTATATCCTTCCTGTTTGGCCCTGTCTGGGGTATCATCGGATGGGGCCACAGTGTCTCCTGACCCCTCCTGTCTTCAGCCTCCAGTATTTATGCTGCAGTAGTTATGTGTCGGGCTAGTGTCAGTTGTTATATCTGGAGTACTTCTCCTGTCTTATCCGGTGTCCTGTGTGAATTTAAGTATGCTCTCTCTAATTCTCTCTTTCTCTCTTTTTTTCTCTCTCTCGGAGGACCTGAGCCCTAGGACCATGCCTCAGGACTACCTGGCATGATGACTCCTTGCTGTCCCAGTCCACCTGGCTGTGCTGCTGCTCCAGTTTAAAATGTTCTGCCTGCGGCTATGGAACCCTGACCTGTTCACCGACATGCTACCTGTCCCAGACCTGCTGTTTTCAACTCTCTAGAGACCGCAGGAGCGGTAGAGATACTCTTAATGATCGGCTATGAAAAGCCAACTGACATTTACTCCTGAGGTGCTGACCTGTTGCACCCTCGACAACTACTGTGATTATTATTATTTGCCATGCTGGTCATTTTAGAACATTTGAACATCTTGGCCATGTTCTGTTATAATCTCCACCCGCACAGCCAGAAGAGGACTGGCCACCCCTCATAGCCTGGTTCCTCTCTAGGTTTCTTCCTAGTTTTGGCCTTTTTAGGGAGTTTTGCCTACCACCGTGCTTCTACACCTGCATTGCTTGCTGTTTGGGGTTTAGGCTGGTTTTCTGTACAGCACTTTGTGACATTTCAGCTGATCTAAGAAGGGCTTATAAATTTGATTTTGATACTGTGAAGTGGGGGCGAATGAGAGGGGAATGAGTCAGAGGTTCGCCAGAGAGCCACGAGGCTGGCAGGCGCATTCACGTGATAGTTAGCTTGCGTTCCATTGCATTTATGAAGACAAAGGAATTCTCCGGTTGGAACATTATTGAAGATTTATGTTAAAAACATCCTAAAGATTGATCTTATACATCGTTTGACATGTTTCTACGGACTGTAACGGAACTTTTTGACATTTCGTCAGATCCGTGATCGTGCTCATGACATTTTTGATTACTCGGCTAAAGCGCCGATCAAAAAGGAGGTATTTGGACATAAATGATGCACATTATCGAAGAAACAAACATTATGGTGGAACGTGGATTCCTGGGAGTCCATTCTGATATGAGATCATCAAAGGTAAGTGAATATTTATATGCTATTTCGGACTTCTGTTGACTACACAACATGGCGGATATCTGTTTGGGTTGTGTTGGTCTCTGAGCGCTGTACTCAGATTATTGCATGGTGTGCTTTTTCGTAAAGTTTTTAAAAAATCTGACACAGCGATTGCATTAAGGAGAAGTGGATCTAACATTCAATGCATTACAGTTGTATCTTTTGCAATGTTTATTTGAGTTATTTCTGTAAATTGATGTGGCTCTCTGCAAAATCACCGACTGTTTTGGAAATACTGAACATAACCGCGCCATGTAAACTGAGATTTTTAGATATAAATTATGAACTTTACCTA
>NC_036849.1:9694558-9910028 GCF_002910315.2 Salvelinus sp. IW2-2015 | reverse complement strand
CTCTTAATGATCGGCTATGAAAAGCCAACTGACATTTACTCCTGAGGTGCTGACCTGTTGCACCCTCGACAACTACTGTGATTATTATTATTTGACCATGCTGGTCATTTATGAACATTTGAACATCTTGGCCATGTTCTGTTATAATCTCCACCCGGCACAGCCAGAAGAGGACTGGCCACCCCTCATAGCCTGGTTCCTCTCTAGGTTTCTTCCTAGGTTTTGGCCTTTTTAGGGAGTTTTGCCTAGCCACCGTGCTTCTACACCTGCATTGCTTGCTGTTTGGGGTTTTAGGCTGGGTTTCTGTACAGCACTTTGTGACATTTCAGCTGATCTAAGAAGGGCTATATAAATTTGATTTGATACTGTGAAGTGGGGGCGAATGAGAGGGGAATGAGTCAGAGGTTCGCCAGAGAGCCACGAGCTGGCCAGGCGCATTCACGTGATAGTTAGCTTGCGTTCCATTGCATTTATGAAGACAAAGGAATTCTCCGGTTGGAACATTATTGAAGATTTATGTTAAAAACATCCTAAAGATTGATTCTATACATCGTTTGACATGTTTCTACGGACTGTAACGGAACTTTTTGACTTTTCGTCTGCACCTAGTGATCGTGCCTCATGAATTTTGATTACTGGGCTAAACGCGCGATCAAAAAGGAGGTATTTGGACATAAATGATGCACATTATCGAAGAAAACAAACATTTATGGTGGAACTGGGATTCCTGGGAGTCCATTCTGATGAAGATCATCAAAGGTAAGTGAATATTTATAATGCTATTTCGGGACTTCTGTTGACTACACAACATGGCGGATATCTGTTTGGGTTGTGTTGGTCTCTGAGCGCTGTACTCAGATTATTGCATGGTGTGCTTTTTCCGTAAAGTTTTTAAAAAAATCTGACACAGCGATTGCATTAAGGAGAAGTGGATCTAACATTCAATGCATTACAGTTGTATCTTTTAGCAATGTTTATTATGAGTATTTCTGTAAATTGATGTGGCTCTCTGCAAAATCACCGGATGTTTTGGAAATACTGAACATAACGCGCCAATGTAAACTGAGATTTTTAGATATAAATATGAACTTTACCTAACAAAACATACATGTATTGTGTAACATGAAGTCCTATGAGTGTCATCTGATGAAGATCATCAAAGGTTAGTGATTAATGTTATCTCTATTTCTGCTTTTTGTGACTCCTCTCTTTGGCTGGAAAAATGGCTGTGTTTTTCTGTGACTTGGCTCTGACCTAACATAATCGTTTGGTGTGCTTTCGTCGTAAAGCCTTTTTGAAACTGGACACTGTGGCTGGATTTTCAACAAGTGTATCTTTAAAATGGTGTAAAATACTTGTATGTTTGAGGAATTTTAATTATGGGATTTCTGTTGTTTTGAATTTGGCGCCCTGCAGTTTCACTGGCTGTTGACGAGGTGGGACGCTACTGTCCCACATACCCTAGTGAGGTTAACAGTTTTAGAAACTTTAGAGTGTTTTCTATCCAATACTACCAATATGTATATCCTAGCTTCTGGGCCTGAATAACAGGCAGTTTACTTTGGGAACCTCATTCATCCAAACTTCCGAATACTGCCCCCTACCCCGAAGAAGGTATTTACCACCACAGACGGATGCTGGCACTAAGACCACACTCAGTCAGCTGTAGGAAAAAAAGCAAACAGGAAACCGCTCAGACTTTAATGCAAGGAAACTTGAATCAGTTCTACCAAATTTCTATCAACATGCTAAATGTGCCACCAGAGGGAAAGAAATTCTAGATCACCTGTACTCCACACACAGAGACGTGTACAAAGCGCTCCCTTGACCTCCATTTGGTAAATCTGACCACATTTCTATCCTGCTGATTCCTGCTTACAAGAAAAAAATTAAGCAGGAAGCACCAGTGACTCGGTCTATAAAAAAGTGGTCAGATGCTAAACTACAGGACTGTTTTGCTATCACAGACTGGAACATGTTCCGGGATTCTTCCGATGGCATTGAGGAATACACCACATCAGTCACTAGCTTTATCAATAAGTGCATCGAGGACATCGTCCCCACAGTGACTGTACGTACATACCCCAACCAGAAGCCATGGATTACAGGCAACATTCGCACTGAGCTAAAGGGTAGAGCTGCCGCTTTCAAGGTGCGGGACTCTAACCCGTAAGCTTATAAGAAATCCTGCTATGCCCTCCGACGAACTATCAAACAGTCAAAGCGTCAATACAGCACTAAGGTCGAATTGTACTCCACCCGGCTCCGAAGCTGGTCTTATGTGGCAGGGCTTGCAAACTATTACAGACTACAAAGGGAAGCACAGCCATGAGCTGCCCAGTGACACGAGCTTACCAGACAAGCTAAATCACTTCTATGCTCGCTTCGAGGCAAGCAACACTGAGGCATTCATGAGAGGATCAGCTGTTCCGGATAACTGTGTGATCACGCTCTCCGTAGCTGAATTGAGTAAGACCTTTAAAACGTCTAGTTTCCTGAATTTCTGCCTGACTGATGTGCCCAAAGTAAACTGTCTGTTACTCAGGCCCCTAAGCCAGGATATGCACCATTGGATAGAAAACACTTTAAAGTTTCTAAAACTGTTAAAATAATGTCTGAGACTATAACAGAATTGATATAGTAGGTGAAAATCCGAAGAAAATCCAACCAGATTATTTTTTTAAAAGTCCCAGGCTCATATAATGGAAACCTATTGTTCCCACGTAAATCCGTCTCCCAGATTGCAATTCCTATGGCTTCCACTAGATGTCAACAGTCTTTATTCAAGGTTTCAGGCTGTTTTTTTTGAAAAAACAAGCAAGAATTTTGAGTTTTGGTGAGAAGAGCACCGGAACAATATTAGTCTTTCGGTGCGTGAGGGAGAGGGCTCGCGCTTACTAATTTTCCTTTCTATTGAACATACTACTTACCGTATGAAATATTATAGTTTTTTACATTTTAGAGTACCTGAGGATTAAATAGAAACGTTGTTTGACTTGTTTGGACGAAGTTTAGCGGTAGCTTTTTTGAACTCCTTTGTCTGCATGTTGAACGAGTGGATTACTGAAAATCGATGGCGCCAACTAAACTGACTTTTTGGTATATAAAGAAGGATTTTATCTAAAAACAACCATTCATGTTGTAGATGGGACCCTTGGGATTTCAAACAGAGGAAGATCTTCAAAAGTAAGTGATTTATTTAATCTCTATTTTGATTTCATGAAGCCTGTGCTGGTTGAAAAATATGTTGATGTGGGGCGCCGTCCTCAGACAAATCGCATGGTATTCTTTCGCCGTAAAGCCTATTGTAAATCGGACAATGCAGACAGATTAACAAGAATTGAAGATTTTAAATGATCTAAGATACCTTGTATGTTCATGAATGTTTAACTTCTTGTCACTACAGGGGGTGCTGTTTCAACTTCGACATTTTGCGTCTCCAAATTAAACTGCCTCGTACTCAATTCTTGCTCGTACAATATGCATATTATTATTACTATTTGGATAGGAAAAACAATCTCTAGTTTCTAAAAACCGGTTTGAATTATGTCTGTGGTTGAACCAGAACTCTTTCTACAGCGAAAATCATGACAGGACATGCGAAGGTCAGAAAAATAGTCTCTGTTCTCAGATCAGTTTAAAGCTCTGTGTGTGCCCTATGGATCGAAATGAAACTGCACCCGCCTTCCCCTGGATGTCAGTAACCAATGAGAAGTGGAATGGTGTTTCTACGTATTTCTCAGAGCTTATAAAGGGCAAGGAACGAGGTGCGCTCTCTTTTGACTTCCGCCATTACGCAACGCAAGAACCTCAAGGATAGCATTTTTGAAACGCTCAGTTATCGGCCTTAGATATGTCCGTCTGTAATTTAATTCGGTATAGGTTGTTAGAAACATCATAACGAAGTTATTTGAAACCGATTATATCAGTTTATGCGAGTATATTGCTAATTTTCTGAATTTTCGTAGTATTGCGTTTTGAGGATTTGGACATGTGTGTGCCACGTAGCTAATGTTAGCAGCTAGTTCGAAGTTGAAGTGGACGTTTTTACAACAAAGCAACGATTCTTTTGGACAAAAGGACAACCTTGCCCAAGATTCTGATGGAGCTCGTCCAAAAGTAAGAGCTATTTTGATTTTATTCCGTATTTATGTGGAAAAATGTAAACGCATTTTTCGGCCATTATTGAGGCACTAGTCTGGCTGTAACGCACACTGTATGTCTAGTAACGTTAATTTAAAAATCTAAATCAGCGGTTGCATTAATAACCAATGCATCTTTCATTAGGCTGTCCAACCTGTCCTTTTTTTTTGTCAATCTAATCGATTAAATAATCGTAAACTTAGGTGCCCTTCCAAGATGGCGCCGGCCAGAAATGCATGCCATGTTTTGACTGATTACATAGCATAACCACATTTGTGATGCTAAATATGCACATTTTCGAACAAACCTCTATATGCATTGTTGTGTAATATGATGTTACAGGGACAAATTTTTTTAAGTATATTTTGGTGGTGATAAACGTGTTATCGCGCTTTTTGCCTTTGAATCAATGCTGGGGTGATGTTAGCTCATGTGGTATGCTAATATAACGATATATTGTGTTTTCGCTGTAAACACTTAGAAAATCTGAAATATTGTCTGGATTCACAAATGTTGGGCTTTCATTTGCTGTAGCTGTGTATTTTTCAGAAATGTTTTAAGTGAGTAATTAGGTTAATACACGTTGCTCTCTGTAGTTATTTCTAGTCGCTTTGGGTGAGTTTTGTGATAGTGGCTGCAATGTAAACTGTGATTTATACCTGAAAAATGCAATATTTCTAAAAAAACATATGCTATACCATAAATATTTTATCAGACTGTCATCTTATGAAGTTGTTTCTTGGTGAGTGGCTATATATATCTTTATTTAGTCGAATTAGTGATAGCTACTGATGGAGAAAAACTGGTGGAGTAAAAAAAGTTGTCTTTTGCTAGTGGTTAGCTAATAGTTTACATATTGTGTCTTCCCTGTAAAACATTTAAAAATGCAGAAATGATGGCTGGATTCACAAATGTTGGGCTTTCATTTGCTGTATGCTGTGTATTTTTCAGAAATGTTTTAGGATGAGTATTTTGGTAATTGACGTCGGTCTCTGTATTATTCCGGTGTTCCAACGCTCATTGTCAGATTGGCAGCTGCAATGTAGAACTGTGATTTATACCTGAAATATGCAAATATTTCTAAAAAAACATATGCTATACCATAAATATGTTATCAGACTGTCATCTTATGAAGTTGTTTCTTGGTTAGTGGCTATATATATCTTTATTTAGTCGAAATTGTGATAGCTGCCCATGCAGGAAAAAAATGGTGGAGGAAAAAAAGTTGTCTTTTGCTATTGTGGTTAGCTAATAGATTTACATATTGTGTCTTCCCTGTAAAACATTAAAAGAATCGGAAATGATGGCTGGATTCACAAGATCTGTATCTTTCATTTGGTGTCTTGGACTTGTGATTTCATGAACATTTGATTATATGATATCCCTGTGGCTTTAGGCTAGGCTATGCTAGTCAGCTTTTTTGATGGGGGGGATCCCGGATCCGGGGTTGTGACTCGTTAGAGGTTAATATTCCGATTATTTATTTGAATGGCACGCCCTGCAATTATACCGGATGTTGTCGGCTGGTGTCCCGCTAGCGGTATGCCTATCCCACAGGTCAACATTCACAAGGCTGCGGGGCCAGACGGATTACCAGGACGTGTGCTGCTGGCATGTGCTGACCAACTGGCAGGTGTCTTCACTGACATTTTCAACATGTCCCTGACCGAGTCTGTAATACCAACATGTTTCAAGCAGACCACCATAGTCCCTGTGCCCAATAACAATAAGGCAACCTGCCTAAATGACTACAGACCCGTAGCACTCACGTGCGTAGCCATGACGTGTTTTGAAAGGCTGGTTATGACTCACATCAACACCATTATCCCAGAAACCCTAGACCCACTCCAAATTGCATACCACCCAAACAGATCCACAGATGATGCAATCTCTATTGCACTCCACACTGCCCTTTCCCACTTGGACAAAAGGAACACCTATGTGAGAATGCTATTCATTGACTACAGCTCAGCGTTCAACACCATAATACCCTCAAATCTCATCACTAATCTAAGGATCCTGGGACTAAACACCTACCTCTGTAACTGGATCCTGGACTTCCTGTTGGGCCGCCCCCAGTTGGTGAGGGTGGGTAACAACACATCTGCCACGCTGATCCTCAACACTGGAGCCCCTCAGGGGTGCATGCTCAGTCCCCTCCTGTACTCCCTGTTCACCCACGACTGCGTGGCCAGGCATGATTCCAACACCATCATTCAGTTTGCAGACAACACAACAGCCTGATCACCGACAACGACGAGACAGCCTATAGGGAGGAAGAGACCTGGCTGGGTGGTGCCAGAATAACAACCTATCCCTCAACCTAACCAAGACTAAGGAGATGATTGTGGACTCCAGGAACAGGAGGACCGAACATGCGCCCATTCTTATTGACGGGGCTGTAGTGGAGCAGGTTGAGAGCTTCAAGTTCCTTGAATAAACTAGAATGGTCCAAACACACCAAGATAATCGTGAAGAGGACATGAAAAAGCCTATACCCCC
Organism: Salvelinus sp. IW2-2015; assembly: GCF_002910315.2. Taxonomy (NCBI): domain Eukaryota; kingdom Metazoa; phylum Chordata; class Actinopteri; order Salmoniformes; family Salmonidae; genus Salvelinus; species Salvelinus sp. IW2-2015. Next base: position 9,903,383 of record NC_036849.1, on the reverse strand, counting down.
TCAGGAACCTGAAAAGATTTGGCATGGGTCCTCAGATCCTCAAAAGGTTCTACAGCTGCAACATCGAGAGCATCCTGACTGGTTGCATCACTGCCTGGTACGGCAACTGCTCGGCCTCCGACTGCAAGGCACTACAAAGGGTAGTGCGTACGGCCCAGTACATCACTGGGGCTAAGCTGCCTGCCATCCAGGACATCCTCTGACACCAGGCGGTGTCAGAGGATGGCCCTAAAAATTGACGCCACCCACCCCAGTCATAGACTGTTCTCTCTACTACCGCATGGCAAGCGGTACCGGAGTGCCAAGTCTAGGACCAAAAGGCTTCTCAACAGTTTTTACCTCTAAGCCATAAGACTCCTGAACAAGTAATCAAATGGCTACCCGGACTATTTGCTATGTGTGCCCCCCAACCCCTCTTTTACACTGCTGCTACTCTCTGTTTATCATATATGCATAGTCACTTTAACTATACATTCATATACATACTACCTCAATCAGCCCGACTAACCGGTGCCTGTATATAGCCTCGCTACTGTTATAGCCTCGCTACTGTATATAGCCTCGCTACTGTTATTTTTCACTGTCTTTTTTTATTATTTTATTTCTTTACTTATCTATTGTTCACCTAATACCTTTTTTTAACTTAAAAATTGCACTGTTGGTTAGAGCCTATAAGTAAGCGTTTCACTGTACATTAGGTCTTACACCTGTTGTATTCGGCGCACGAGACAAATAAACTCGCTCACACGACATGACACCATCTGCCCGGTAGAGTTGAAACCAGGATTCTGTGAAGAGCACACTTCTCCAGCATGCCAGTGGCCATTGAAGGTGAGCATTTGCACACTCATGTCGGTTACGACACCGAACTGCAGTCAGATCAAGACCCTGGTAAGGCCGACAAGCATGCAGATGAGCTTCGCTGAGACGGTTTCTGACAGTTCGTACAGAAATTCTTCGGTTGTGCAAACCCACAGTTTCATTAGCTGTCCAGGTGGCTGGTCTGTCTGGTGGATGGGTTATCTTGGAAAATGAAATGCCAAGACCTCAGAAAAGAATTACGGACCTCCACAAGTCTGGTTCATCCTTGGGAGCAATTTCCAAATGCCTGAAGGTACCACGTTCATCAGTACAAACAATTGTATGCAAGTATAAACACCATGGGACCACGCAGCCATCATACCAATCAGAAAGGAGACGCGTTCTGTCTCCTAGAGATGAACGTACTTTGGCGTGAAAAGTGCAAATCAATCCCAGAACAACAGCAAAGGACCTTGTGAAGATGCTGGAGGAAACAGGTACAAAAGTATCTATATCCACATGAAAATGATTCCTGTATCGACATAATCTGAAAGGCCGCTCAGCAAACAAAAATAGAACTGTTTGGCCATAATGATCATCGTTATGTTTGGAGGAAAAAGGGGGATGCTTGCAAGCCGGAGAACACCATCCCAACCGTGAAGCACGGGGGTGGCAGCATCATGTTGTGGGGGTGCTTTGCTGCAGGTGGGACTGGTGCACTTCACAAAATAGATGGCATCATGAGGTTGGAAAATTATGTGGATATATCGAAGAAACATCTCAAGACATCAGTCAGGAAGTTAAAGCTTGGTCGCAAATGGGTCTTCCAAATGGACAATGACCCCAAGCAAACTCCCAAAGTTGTGGCAAAATGGCTTAAGGACAACAAAGTCAAGGTATTGGAGTGGCCATCACAACGCCCTGACCTCAATCCTATAGAAAATTTGTGGGCAGAACTGAAAAAGCGTGTCTGAGCAAGGAGGCCTGCAAACCTGACTCAGTTACACCAGCTCTGTCAGGAGGAATGGGTCAAAATTCACACAACTTATTTTGGGAAGCTTGTGGAAGGCTACCCAAAACGTTTGACCCAAGTTTAGCAATTTAAAGGCAATGCTATCAAATACTAATTGAGTGTATGTAAACTTCTGACCCACTGGGAATGTGATGAAGGAAATAAAAGCTGAAATAAATCATTCTCTCTACTATTATTCTGACCTTTCACATTCTTAAAATAAAGTGGTGATCCTAACTGACCTAAGACAGGGAACTTTTATTTGGATTAAATGTCAGGAATTGTGAAAAACTGAGTTTAAATGTATTTGGCTAAGGTGTATGTAAACTTCCAACTTCAACTGTATATATATATATATATATATATATATACACACTACATCAAATTGTATTGGTCACATACACATAATTAGCAGATGTTATTGTGGGTGTAGCAAAATGGTTGTGTTCCTAGCTCCAACAGTATTATCTAACAATTAACAACGATACACACAAATCTAAAAGTAAAAGAATGGTTTAAAAAAATATATAAATATTAGGACGAGCAATGTCGGAGTGGTATTGACTAAAATACAATAGAATATAATACATTATATAAATATGAAATGAGTAAAGCAATTTGTCAACATTATTAATTAAAGTGACTAGTGTTCCATTATTAAAATAACCAGTGATTGCATATCAATATGTATATATGGCAGCAGCCTCTAAGTTGCAGGGTTGAGTAACTAGGGGTGGTATAATATTTCTTAGGGATAGCCCCCTTTTTAAAAAGTTTCACCTAAAATGACATACCAAATCTATCTGCCTGTAGCTCAGGCCCTGAAGCAAGGATATGCATATTCTTGGTACAATTTGAAAGGTAACACTTTGCAGTTTGTGGAAATGTGAATTGAATGTAGGAGAATATAACACAATAGATCTGGTAGAAGAAAATACAAAGAAAAAAACATCAGTTCTTTTTCTACCACCATCTTTGAAATGCAAGAGAAAGGTCCCAGTTCTAGCCATCACTCTGGTTAATTCCGATGGTGTCGACAAGATGGCAGCAGTGTATGTGCAGAGTTTCAGACAGATAACTTGAAGTATGAGCGAACTACATGACATTTAGTGTGAAGTCACCCAGGTACATTTGGGCAAATCGTGAAGGAGACATTTGCATTCATATTACATTTTTCTGCAAGCATATCGTCAAATCTGTATACTTGGACTTTGATTTATCTTTTCCATTATTAGTAGCCATATTATAAGTTCAACATTTGCAAAACAACCACTTTTAATAACTTCATAAGTCTGAATATTCTTAGAATTTTTGTCCAAAAGGGAAAGGGATGCTGTCGCACAAGGTTAGTAGCTACGTTTTACAATAGATACAGGGTTTCCGGATACTCCTGTAAAGCCCAGCTCATTGGCTTGACCCCGATTGGTGCTTATTTGACAAAGTTAGAGTTGTTCAAGTGAAGACCGCCCGCGTCATCGGCGTGCCATGAAGGCGTCGCTCTCTGACCAAATTTGGTGTCCTATAGGATATACTACACCCCTAATGATATAGTGAAGTCTGATTACGTTTTAGGATCTCTGAGGAATACATACAAACGTGATTTGGCTGGTTGAAACAACGGTTAGGGTTTGATTTTCACAGATTCCTTTCTTTGCAAATTGAACGAGTGGAAATACAAAATCGATCGTGCATGCTATATGGACCTTTTTAGGATCTGAAAAAGGATTTGATCAAACAAAACGACACTTCATGTTATCTCTGGGACCCATTGGCTGATAAATCAGAGCAAGATTTCAGTACACATTTCACCTTCAGAGGTGAATTTATCAAACCCTATCGCAGTGAAAAAAGTGTTTTGTTGTTAGGAGCTCTCCTCACACAATAGCATGGCATTTTTTCACAGTAATAGCTACTGTAAATTGGACAGTGCAGTTATATTAACAAGAATTTAAGCTTTCAGCCGATATAAGACACATATGTACCGACATTTGTTGTTTCTCTAAAGTCTGCGATCGTGACACAAGGCGCTCAATGATTTACAAATTATTTACAACTGTCCTGTTTTTCAGTTCCTCGGTACCAGCATTAATGCATCTGTACTGACCTCGCCTTCTGGATGGTATATGGGTGAACAGGCCGTGTCTCGGGTGGTTGAGGTCCTTGATGATCTTTTTGGCCATCCTGTGGGTGCTGTAGGTGTCCTGGAGGAAAGGTAGTGTGTCCCCGGTGATGCGTTGGGCAGACCACACCACACTCTAGAGAGCCCTACAGTTGTGGGCGCTGCAGTTGCCGTACCAGGCGGTGATACAGCCCGACAGGATGCTCTCAATTGTGCATCTGTAAAAGTTTGTGAGGGTCTTTACCAAATTTCTTTAGCCTCCTGAGGTTGAAGAGGCGCTGTGTATGCCAAGGAACTTGAAGCTTTTTACCTTCTCAACTCCACATTAACAAAAGTATGTGGACACCTACTTGTCGAAAATCTCATTCCAAAAATCATGGGCATTAATATGGAGATGGTACCCCTGCTGCTATAACAGCCTTCACTCTTCTGGGAAGGCTTAGATGTTGGAACATTGGAACGGGTACTTGCTAAGGGGCCCAGTCCAAACCATGAAAAACAGCCCCAGATCATTATTCCTCCTCCACCAAACTTTAAAGTTGGCACTATGCATTGGGGCAGGTTGCGTCCGCCAAACCCAGATTCGTCTGTCAGACTGCCAGATGGTGAAGCGTGATTCATCACTCCGTTTCCACTGCTCTAGAGTTTAATGGCGGCGAGCTTTACAGCACTCCAGTCGATGCTTGGCATTGCGCATGGTGATGTTAGGCTTGTGTGCAGCTGCTCGGCCATGGAAACCAATTTCTTGAAGCTCCAGATGAACAGTTCTTGTGCTGATGTTGCTTCCAGAGGCAGTTTCGGTAGAGACAATCTTTACGCGCTAAGTGCTTCAGCACTCACCGGTCCCCTTCTGTGAGCTTGTGTGGCTTACCACTTCACAGCTGTTGTTGCCCCTAGACGTTTCCACTTCACATTAACAGCACTTACAGTTGACCTGGGCAGCTCTAGCAGGGCTGAAATTTGGCAAACTGACTTGTTGGAATGGTCGGATCTTATGACGCTGACACATTGATATTCACTGAGCTCTTCAGTAAGGCCATTCTTCTGCCAATGTTTGTCTATGGAGATTACATGGCTGTGTGCTCGATTTTATACACCTGTCAGCAACGAGTGTGGCTGAAATAGCCGAATGAAGGGGTGTCACATACTTTTGCATATATAGTGGATTCCCTGAGCATTCTTTTATCTTCAACATGTAGGACAGACACTTCAAAACCGTATTCCTTATGATACATTTTTTGAATGTGTTATTCAATGTGTTTCTATGGGCTATAGTCGTAAAGGCCAAATTCTATATTTTATCGTTTTTTGTTGTTGTTATACCTAAATGGGTGCTAAAATTCTAAAATAGCTAAATGATCCATAGTATGACCTTAAAACAATTCCATATATCAGCTTAGAACCCCCCAACCGCCCCTGCTCCCAACGACTTAGGTGTTTAAGAATTAGTAGCCACAAAATTATTTATTTTGGTACCCAATTAAATGAAAACATGATTTTGCCTTTTGCTTTTTTCTAATGTTGATCCTTTTAATGCACATTTTAGATGTATCTTATTGTGAATATTTGATTACATGCAAGTATGCATTATTGCATTAATACATTGTAAATTTGAAATGGTGGTATTTCCAAGACCAGATTTAAATGTTAATGTTAATTTATTGGTGGGAATCAAATATTTCCCTCTAATGTCAATGTAAACAGTATCAGTGAGTGTTATAATATGGAATTCGGTTTGATGACTAGTAGTGACAGACAGTATTCTGTGTTCTGCGTTCAGTTCTCCTGTGATTGAGAGACCGGCTAGATAAGAGTGTCTGTGCTGTGAAGTACTTCCACACATGCGGATGAAAATGAAATAAGAAGTGATCTCCTGTTTGGTGCGCTGGGCAGACAGGCAGCAGCAGCAGAAACAAACAAACAGACTGAGAAAGCAAACAAAGCCTCCTTCAGGCTCCAGACCGTTATCGTTTGGCTGCACCCATGCCTGGCAAAGGGGAGATACTTGGCTGGATAGCTCCCTGGCTAGAAACATAATCACATGCACACTCTATCACGTTATTACATGATATTTTTACGCTGCAGGGAATATGTTTAATATTTTTCTCCATTTCCACAGTAGGTTAGTGTATATAGCAGTATTGACAGTGTGACCTGATAATAGGTGGTAAGGCAGCCGGTAAAGACAACAGTTTACAGAGGCTCCATCCCAAATGGAACTCTATCCCTATTAAAAAGTAGTGCACATATAAGAAATATGGTGCCATTTTGGAACACAGGGATGTATCCTGTCGCCGACTGTATTCAATCCATGTTCATAAAAAAAGTATAAACATTCAGATGCCAGTCACTTACAGTAAATTACTTGAATGTTAATCAAGTATGACTTTTAACTTAAACTGTTTTAATGTTGGGAGGTTCCAGTCAGTTTATTTTTGCCCTTCATAAAGATCAGCGTTTTTGTGTAATATACTTGGTTTGAGTGGCAGTAACCTTAATTAATGTGTGCTTAATTTGTATTACGCATGATCCTTTTGGTTTGCTGTTCTCCTTCTTTGTGTTTCACTAATTTATTTATTTAGTTATTCCTTTTTGTCTGGTCTCCTTCGAGACATGCCAACCCATGGACTGGCGCACCTGTGCGCAATCACCTTAACGAGCCAATGCTGACAGCGGAGCTGAGAGCTCAATTCTGCAGAGCTGCTACTGGGGAAACAGGACTGCCACAGAGCTGCTGCTGACCCCGCCTCCACTGCTACCGCCTGGACCCAGACCGAGAGCGCAGAGCCGAACCAGACCAACCAATGTGCTATGACATAGAGATGTGACTTTTGCAACTCAAGCCACATCCCAGATAGGGATAAATTATTACCTTGTGAGTAAGACTGAATGATTCCGTGAGAATGACCTACTACTTACCCTTGCTCTGCTTCCTCCCCTCTGCATGTTCAGTATCCATTGAAGTGGCCGGCGGCCGAGTCCATACCTCAAATTGACCCGTAACGCAATGACTAGGCTTAAGCCATGAGAGACAAACTGTGTGTTTTTTGTTTGTATTTTTTGGGGGCCTTGTCTTGTGTACGTTTTTAATAAAAATAATGAATAAAATGTGTAAAGAGCTTTCTCACACTAAAGGTGCAATTCATTTTTTTTAATTTGTTTATTATAATAATAAAAACAATCAAACACAGAACATAGAACAGAGACATTAAACAAATCCATTTACAGGTGTCATCAGATCCGGAGATCAGAATTAGAAAGGGTCCTTGAAAGCTTTTCTGAACAGCACAATCTTGAGCTGTGCCTTAGAGGACAGAGACTCTGCAGCCCTGACAGTGTCTGGAAGTGTGTTCCACATCCACAGAGCCACGCAACTGAGAGCCATGTCACCAATAGATGTCAGTCTGCTGCGGGGCTGCTGAAGGGAGACGGGGCAAAGGGTGCGTGTGGGGCAGGAGGGTCCATTATGGTGGATTGCTTGGTATGTGTGAACCAGGATTTTGAAGTCAATGCAAGAGCATATAGGGAGCCAGTGGATGTTGAACAGCAATGGAGTGATATGCTTGCGGGGGAGGTGTGGGTAAGGACATGTGCAGCACAGTTCTGGACATGTTGTAGCCTGTTTAAGAACTTGGCAGATGCACCAACAAACAGGCCATTACAATAGTCCAGATGGGATTAAATAAAGGCCTCAGCTGTAGGTTGTGATAGCATGGGTCATAACCTGATAATGTTTCATTGATGGAAAAATTAGACTTTGGTCTAATCTTAATATGGGCTTCAAACGAGAGCTGACTATTAAATATCACACCCAGATTGCGAACCTCACTGGAGGGGAGGACCTTGACACCATCAATATTGAGACTGTAGCTGCTGGTGTTGTTTTGAATGTTGCGAGTGCCAATCAGGAGGTCCTCTATCTTTTTGCAGTTTAACTGTAGGAAACTCAACTACATCCAGGCTTCGATGTCCTGCAGGTAGCTGACAGTGTGCAGTCGCAGTGGCATTGACAGTATCAGTGTTTGTGGAGACATACAGCTGAGTGTCATCAGAATTAAAGTAAAAGGCCAGTCCGTGTTTCCTCAAGATGTTTCCCAGTGGCAGCATGTAGATACAAAACAGTAGTGGCCCCAGGACCGAACCTTGAGGGACCCCTGTCTCCACAACTGTCTCTGACCAACTAGGACTAATGGCTTCAAACTGGCAGTGATTAGTGAGATAGGACCTGAACCAGTCCAGGACTGGCAGGACCAGCAGCTTCTCTATGTGGCCCAGCAGGATGCCGTGGCTGACCGCGTCGAACGCTGCACTGAGGTCCAGCAGTATGAGGATGCTGGCAGCCCCAGAGTCTGCATTCATGAGGTCATTGGTGACCGTTAGCAGGGCAGTCTGTGCTGTGTCTAGCTCTGAAACCTGACCAGAAGGGCTCAAGTAGGTTGTTAGTGGCCAAATGGTTTTGGAGTTCGATTTTAAGTACTGGTGTGACTGCAGCCAGTTTGAGCTGAAGAGGGACACATCCACTGATGAGGGACCTGTTGATGTTCTGTGAAGAAAGGCACCAGAGAAGGTAAGCAGGTCTTGACAAAGGAGGTGTGGATAGAGTCAAGTGAGCGAGTGGTGGGCATCATTGCCCTAACCAGTTTGGTTACATATGCTGCACTGTCTGTGGTGAAAGTGGAGAATGTAGGACTGGGTAGGTCAACTACCGGGGCTGGAGAGGACAAGATGGTGTAATTGATGTTTTCAATTTTGCGTTGGAAGAAGAATAGGTATTGCTTGCACCGTTCTGGGGATGCTGAGGTAGCAGAATTATTCACAGGTCGGAGGAGCTCACAGTTGAGAACAGCTCCCGGACGTTTCTGCCGTTGCTGATCAGTTGGGAATAGTATAATGTCCGAGCTGCTATAATGGCCTGTTTGTATTCTTGCTGAGGTTGCTCTTCATACAGTATGTGCATGTACAGTTATCCCAGTTTTCTTATACTGTTGTTCTAGACCAGGGGTGGGCAAACTTCTTGACTCGCGGGCCACAATGGGTTCTAAAATTTGACAGAGGGGCCGGGCCAGGAGCATTTGGAGGGAGTGTTTGGGCCGGATATACTAAAGCATTAAATGTAGTGTGTGCAAACCTCATAGCACAGTAAGAACACTACAACCCAATTTATTAACTGTCTTTCAAAGTGCGCCATCTATTGGGGAAACGTGGGCATTGCAGGGAAAGGGGGAAAAAAATGAGGTTTTTACTATAATTTGGACAAGTTCGGCGGGCCGGATTAAAAAGCCTAACGGGCCGTATGTGGCCCGCGGGCCGTAGTTTGCCCATGTCTGTTCTAGACGATGGCCAGTTGCTTTGAGAGAGCGTAGCTCCTTAGTGTGCCAAGGAGAACATTTGGAGAAAGATACCAGGCAGGTTTTCAAAGGGGCAACTTCATCCAGTATGGAGGCCAAGGCAGTGTTGTATTTAGCCACAGAGTCAGCAACCAGCAGGTAGGAGATGGATTCAGTAAGCTGGGCAATGTTTGTTTTCAGACTCCTAAACTTTTTTATTTTTTTCTAGTGTTTGTAACATATGCCCTGAAGTCCTATACTGTTTAAAACCTTTTGTCAATAGGGGGAGCTGTTAGCATTATTTATTTTTTTACATTTCCAAATTAAACTGCCTCGTACTCAATTCTTGCTCGTACAATATGCATATTATTATTACTATTGGATAGAAAACAATCTCTAGTTTCTAAAAACCGTTTGAATTATGTTGTTGGGCTGAACCCAGACATGCTCTATCATAACAGCACTCATGAACCGACATGCCGGAGGAACGGACGGGCGGGACAACAAAGCTTTTTTCTTGACAAAACAAATAGTCCTCTGCATCTCCGGTAAAACATCAGTTTAAACCTCTGTGTGTGACCCTCATGGCTTGACCATGAAACTGCACCCGCCTCTCCCCCTGGAATGTCAGTAACCAATGAAGACAGTTGGAATGGTCTGTTCTCTAGTGTTTCTGCAGAGTTTGATAAAGAGGGCAATGGAGTGAAGGATGACCCTTCCTTTTCGACGCTCGCCAGGACGCAACCAGGCGTGAGGACACTCAGCCTCGCATGCCCCTCAAAAGCTCTCGTTATTCGATCAAGTATGATATCGCTTCTGTGACTTAATTCGATAATAGGTGTTTGAAACCATCATCACGAAAGTTACATATCCTTGAAACACGATCTATATCAGAGTCTTATGCGAGCTTATTGCCCTAATTTTTCTGAATTTCTCTTAGTATTGCGTTCGTAGGAGGATTAGAGGCACTGTTGGCTGTGCTCCCGTCGTTCAGTATCGTTAGCTGTAGTTCCGAAGTTGAGGGAGTGTCGTTTTACAACAAAGCAACGATTATTTTGGACAAAGGACACATTGCCAAGATACTGATGGAAGCTCGTCCAAAAGTAAGAGTTATTTATGATCTTTTATTCCGATATTTATGTGGAAAATGTAAACGCCAGTGTCAGCCCATTTTTTCCGGTCACTAGTCTGGCTGTAACTCACAACTCGTATGTCTAAACGTACATTTTAAAAATCTAAATCACGCGGTTGCATAATAACCAATGCATCTTTCATTAGCTCTGTCCAACCTGTATTTTTTTTGTCAATCTAAGTCGATAAATAATCGTTAAACTTAGTGCCTTTCAAGATCGCGCTCGACCCAGAATGCATGCCAGTTCTTCCAGTCTTGATACATTGCTATTACCACGATTTTTGATGACTACATATGCAACATTGTTCGAACAAACTCTATATGCATTGCACTGTAATATATGTTACAGACTTCATCTGAAGAATTCTGAGAAGTTTATGAAAGAATTAATAATATTTGGTGGCGATAACCTTCTGTATCCCCCCTTTGCCTTGATTTAATGCTCGCTGTTGATGTTAGCTCCCATGTGCTATCTATATAACGATTATATTGTGTTTTCCCTGTAAAACACTTGAAAATCTGAAATATTGTCTGGATTCACAAAGATTCTGTTCTTATCATTGCTGTAGGCTGTGTATTTTTCAGAAATGTTTTAGGATGAGTATTTTGGTAATTGACGTCGTCTCTGTAATTATTCCGGCTGCTTCCAACGCTATTTCAGATTGCAGCTGCAATGTACAACTGTGATTTATACCTGAAAAATGCAATTTTTCTAAAAAACAATCATCCTATACCATAAATATGTTATCAGACTGTCATCTTATGAAAGTTGTTTCTTGGTTAGTGGCTATATATATCTTTATTTAGTCAATTATGATAGCTACTGATGAGTGAAAAAAATGGTGGAGAAAAAAAGTTGTTCTTTTGCTACGTGGTTAGCTAATAGATTTACATATTGTGTCTTTCCCTGTAAAACATTAAAATCTAGAAAATAGTGATCTGGATTCACAAGATCTTTGTCTTTCCATTGCTGCTGAGTCTGTTGGATATTCTTTCAGACAAATCTTTAGGAGAACGTATTGGTTCTAATTGACCGACCTAACGGTCCTCTTCTAACTTATTCCGGATGCTTACCAACGCTATTCAAGATTGGCAAGCTGCAATGTACAAACTCGTTGGATACTCGTAATACACTGCAAAAACTTTTGCAAATTCTAAAACCAGAACAAAACCAATCCCCTGTAACTGACCATAAATATGTTATCAGACTGTCATCTTATGAAGTTGTTTCTTGGTTAGTGGCTATATATATCTTTATTTAGTCYAATTAGTGATAGCTACTGATGGAGTAAAAAACTGGTGGAGTAAAAAAAGTGGTGTCTTTTGCTAACGTGGTTAGCTAATAGATTTACATATTGTGTCTTCCCTGTAAAACATTTTAAAAATCAGAAATGATGGCTGGATTCACAAGATCTGTATCTTTCATCTGGTGTCTTGGACTTGTGATTTAATGATATTTAGATGCTTGTATTTACTTGTGACGCTATGCTAGGCTATGCTAGTCAGCTTTTTTACTGTGGGGGGTGCTCCCGGATCCGGGATGAGTACCAAGTAAAAGTTAAAGAACATTTAAAAAGCCTTGTCTGCTCTTGATATCAAAAGGGTGCCCTCCTCCACTGACTCCTGCTTCAGTGTGTCACCCCCTTGGCCCCTGCTATCCTTACCTCTCTATCTTGTTGAAGGTCGGTAAGCACACGAGACTCGGACGAGAGCTGGAAGTTGTCATAAATGTCATTGCTGATACTGAATCACATCCATATTTGAATAGGTAACTGGCATTAATACTAATACCTGCATTACTCGTTTGATATTATCTGTGCATGTTTATTTTACACTTTGGGTTAGGGCAGTTCTGTTCTACTATACAGCGGGAGAGAATGGCACCTGTCAGCACACCCTAGATAATATGCATGTGTCCGACAAAAACCAGGGGAGGCAAATTAATGGATATTAAATAATTAAGCGGGGATGACAAAGGTAAGGGCTGCTTACCATTCACTGATATAGCATACATGAATAAGTAATGAATTCAGAGCTTAATTAATTAGTGTCCGAGGTGGCCTGCCTGGTCAGTCGGCTGTGGATGCAAAAAAAATGGTGCCCATCTAACACATTAACTTTTGATTAACAAAGGCTATGTATACTTTTTGAATAATTTTTAGGTGCTGCTTTATGCATTATTTAGATTTGCGCTTTGGTATTTAATGAACTGGAATTCCATATTAAAAAGTATAATTATCTCCACATGATCAAATTTCTGTAATGTTGACAAAGATGTCGTTTCTATGGAATGACACACACACACACACACACACACACACACACACACACACACACACACACACACACAGGCAACCCCATCACTGTTACTGGTGTGAATTAGGCCACTGGCTCGGACAGTGACTAGCCAGAGAAACTAGGCAAATAGTAATCCAATAAACCTCAGACTTTTGTCACAGAACAAGCCTATTAATGTCACCTGCTGAGGCTGTTTCACGCTTAACTACACTATCACAGTTATCAAATCTATCGCGGTGGCAGTCCATTGTCATTGTCACCCTATCTGGACAAACCACGGCTTAATGTGGGAGTTTATGTGGTTTAAGTATGTAATGTTGGCAAATACGGCTATTGTCCAACCATTTACCCATTCCAGAGGTCATTAATGTATGACTCTGTAAGACCATTTTCACGGTAGCTATGTAGCTCATGTCTCCTGACATATACTGCCACTATGTAGTACAGCCACCCATGGATTTTCTTTTGCATTGCATTTTCGATTATTACTCTAAATATGTAGAATATTTCTACGGATTAATATGCTGGCATTAATTTCTACAATAATGACTAAGGTGGGACAGTAATGGGTTAATGGTTTTTCACAGTAGCCGTTAACAGATTGTGTATTTCTACAGATTATATAAGAAAGAACAGGAGGCCCCCGAACCAAACTTAATTTGAAGGATAAAACGACCTATATTTACTTATCTCTGTATTTTAACTTTCCTCAATCATCTGCCATGCGTGACAAATAACGTTGGGCTGAATGGCTCCCCAGAGGACAGCACTGTATAATATACCCATCTAACACTAATCCCAGTCCCAGCTCATTGTTTTGGCCAATGCTACGAAGCCATTAAAATGCAAACAATTTAAATACCTGGCTTGCCTCCACCATTAAACAAAATGATATGCATAACATTATAACAGCTTGATGCTGTCCTTTATTGTGTCTTCGCAGCTCGCATTTATCCTGATTTATACACTACACTAGCTGCTCTCTCTCTCTCTCTCTCTTTATGCCTTACCAGCTATGATTAAATATCTAAAGATCTTGTGTATAATCATGCCTTGTAAAGATACGAGGCAAGAGGTATTGTGTTTTCATTTGTTCATGTTTCACCAGTGAAGGATCCCATTACAAAGAGAATCAGGTTCACTCTCACTGACACGGTGTGCAGAGTTCAATGGGCGAAGTGGCTGTCTGGAAATTCTGGCAAATGCCAAAAGGGACGGACAATTTTTTATTGGGGTGGGCTGGTCAAATGTAAAAATAATAATAATATTAACATATATAAAAAAATGACATCCGGCTGCTCATGGACCTGTTTTTGTATGACTTTTGCACAATTTCTCTGTTGTCATAATAATCTATAATGAGCATTTGACTGGCCAGTGGGCAACGGCCAACCCCCCCTACCAAGATGGGCTGGCCCGGTTTTCTGATTGGCTGATCTGACGTGGTCCAAATTCACATTCAAAATCAAACTTGCATCAACAAAGAGATTGAGGCCCGCTCTGACTCTCTATCAGCCATCCAGTCAGAACAGAAGATCATGGATCATAAAAAAAACAGAAAGGTGATGAGAGAGAAAGGTAGAGAGACCAAAAAAAAGGGCTTGAGGCTGATGCTGCTAAATGTCTTATTTCCTAAAAGTTCTGGTTCTGCTGGTCCGAGGTATGCAAAGGACAGTGGTGCAATTGAGGTAGGAAGAAACCAAAGACACACTCATGCACACTGACACAGATCAAGTAGCCTAGTGCAGCCAGTTAGGCCTAATGTTTTGTCTGTATATTGAATGAAATAGCAAGCAAATTGGGGAAGGAGGGATTCGGGGGAACATTTAGACACTACACTATGCTACTATACACATGGAATAAACAAACGTACAGTCAATAATACAATAGAAAAAGTCTATATACAGTGTGTGCAAATGAGGTAGGATAAGGGAGGTAAGGCAATAAATAGGCCATAGTGGCGAAATAATTACAATTTAGCATTAACACTAGAGTGATAGATGTGCAGATGATGATGTGCAAGTAGAGATACTGGTGTGCAAAAGAGCAAAAATAAGTAACAATATGGGGATGAGGTAGTTGGGTGGGCTATTTACAGATGGGCTGTGTACAGGTGCAGTGATCGGTAAGCTGCTCTGACAGCTGATGCTTAAAGGTAGTGAGGGAGACATAAGTCCCCAGCTTTAGTGATTTTTGCAATTCCTTCCAGTCATTGGCAGCAGAGAACTGGAAGGAAAGGCGGCCAAATGAGGAGTTGGCTTTGGGGATGACCAGTGAAATATACCTGCTGGAGCGCGCGCTACGGGTGGGTGTTGCTATGGTGACCAGTGAGCTGAAATAAGGCAGGGCTTTACCTAGAAAATACTTATAGATGACCTGGAGCCAGTGGGTTTGGCTACGAATATGACGCGAGGGCCAGCCAACGAGAGCATACAGGTCGCAGTGGTGGGTAGTATATGGGGCATTGGTGACAAAATGGATGGCACTGTGATAGACTGCATCCAATTTGCTGAGTAGAGTGTTGGAGGCTATTTTGTAAATGACATCACTAAAGTCAAGGATCGGTAGGATAGTCAGTTTTACCTGGGGCTGTTTAGCAGCATGAGTGAAGGAGGCTTTGTTGTGAAATAGGAAGCCGGTCCTATATTTAATTTTGGATTGGAGATGCTTAATGTGAGTCTGGATGGAGAGTTTACAGTCTAACCAGACACCTAGGTATTTGTAGTTGTTCACATATTCTAAGTCAGAACCGTCCCGAGTAGTGATGCTACTCGGGCGGGCGGGTGCAGGCAGGGATCGGTTGAAGAGCATGCATTTAGTTTTACTAGCATTTAAGATCAGTTGGAGGCCACGGAAGGAGTGTTGTATGGCATTGAAGCTCGTCTGGAGGTTTGTTACCACAGTGTGCAAAGAAGGGCCAGAAGTATACAGAATGGTGTCGTCTGTGTAGAGGTGGATCAGAGAATCACCAGCAGCAAGAGTGACATCATTGATATATACAGAGAAAAGAGTCGGCCCGAGAATTGAACCTTGTGGCACCCCCATAGAGGTCCGAGCAACAGGCCTTCCGATTTGACACACTGAACTCTATCTGAGAAGTAGCTGGTGAAACAGTTTGGGTCTAGATTGTCTCCCCTTTGAAGAGGGGGATGACAGCGTCAGCTTTCCAATCTCAGACAATACGACAGAGAGGTTGAGCAGGCTAGAAAAAGGGGTTGCAACAATTGTGGGGGATAGTTTTAGAAAGAAAGGGTCCAGATTGTCTAGCCCAGCTGATTTGTAGGGGTCCAGATTTTGCAGTTCTTTCAGAACGTCAGCTATCTGGATTTGGGTGTAGGAGAAGCGGGGGGGGGCTTGGGCAAGTTGCTGCGGGGGGGTGCAGAGCTGTTAGCCGGGGTAGGGGTAGCCAGGTGGAAAGCATGGCCAGCCGTAGAAAAATGCTTATTGAAATTGTCGATTATCGGGGGTGACAGTGTTTCCTAGCCTCAGTGCAGTGGGCAGCTGGGAGGATGTGCTCTTATTCTCCATGAACTTTTTGGAGTTTGTGCTACAGGATGCAAATTTCTGTTTGAAAAAGCTAGCCTTTGCTTTCCTAACTTACCTGAAAAGTTGCATATCGCGGGGGCTATTCGATGCTAATGCAATACGCCACAGGATGTTTTTGTGCTGGTCAAGGGCCGTCAGGTCTGGAGTGAACCACGGGCTATATCTTTTCCTGGTTCAACATTTTTTGAATGGGGCATGCTTATTAAGAGGGTGAGGAAAGCACTTTTAAAGAATAACCAGGCATCCTCTACTAACGGAATGAGGACAATGTCCTTCCAGGATACCTGGGCCAGGTCGATGAGAAAGGCCGGCTCACTGAAGTGTTTTAGGGAGCGTTTGACAGTGATGAGGGGTGGTCGTTTGACCACAGACCCGTTACGGACGAAGGCAATGAGGCAGTGATCGCTGAGATCCTGGTTGAAGACAGCAGAGGTGTATTTGGAGGACAAGTTGGTTAGGATGATATCTATGAGGGTGCCTGTGTTTACGGATTTGGGGTTGTGCCTGTTAGGTTCATTGATCATTTGTGTGAGATTGAGGGCATCAAGCTTAGATTGTAGGATAGCCGGGGTGTTAAGCATGTCCCAGTTTAGGTCAACTAACAGCACGAGCTCTGAAGAAAGATGGGGGGCAATCGATTCACATATGGTGTCCAGGGCACAGCTGGGGGCAGAAGGTAGTCTATTGCAAGCGGCAATGGTGAGAGACTTGTTTCTGGAAAGGTGGATTTTTAAAAGTAGGAGCTCAAATTGTTTGGGCACAGACCTGGATAGTAAGATAGAACTCTGCAGGCTATTTCTGCAGTAGATTGCAACTCCGCCCCCTTTGGCAGTTCTATCTTGTCGGAAAATGTCGTGGATGGAAATTTCAGGGGTTTTTCGTGGTCTTCCTAAGTAAGGATTCAGACACAGCTAGGACACCCGGGTTGGCAGAGTGTGCTAAGGCAGTGAATAAAACAAACTTATGGAGGAGGCTTCTAATGTTAACATGTATGAAACCAAGACTTTTATGGTTACAGAAGCCAACAAATGAGAATGCCTAAAGTGGAGTGGAGCTAGGCACCGCAGGGCCTGGATTAACCTTTTCATCACCAGAGGAACAGAGGAGGATTAGCATAAGGGTACGGCTAAAGGCTATAAGAACTGGTCATCTAGTACGTTCGGAACAGAGAGTAAAAGGAACAGGTCTCTGGGCACGGTAAAATAGATTCAAGGCATAATGTACATGTACAAAGGTATGGTAGGATGTGAATACAGTGGATGTAAACCTATGTACTGAGTGACGATGAGAGAGATATTGTCTTTTGAAACATAATTTAAACCAAGTGAGGTCACCGCATGTGTGGGAGGTGCAATTAAAGGGTTAACATAGGTATATTGAGCAGGGTTAGAGGCTCTATAGTGAAATAAGTCAATAATTACTAACCAAAACAGCAATGGACAAGGCATATTGACATTAGGGAGAGGCATGTGTAGCCGAGTAATCATAGGGATCCAGTGAGTGGCTCGGGCCGGCGGAGACACGGCGATTCAGGCAGCTAGCGGGCCGGGGCTAGCAAGCTAGCAGAAGGGCCTTAGAGGGACGTCGCGACGTAAGAAAGTCTGTTGTAGCCCCCTCATGCTGTTACGTCTGCAGACCAGTCGTCGTGGATCAGCAGGGCTTCGTGTGGTAAAAGGGGTCTAGGCCAATTGACAGAATAGGTATAGTGGCCGAAGAATTTGTCCGATGGGCCTCTTAAACTAACAGTCCAATATACTCTAGACAGCTAGCGAGCCACAGCTAGCAGGCTAGCAGATGGGCATTCAGGGGGAGGCGCGACAGAGGAGCCAGTTGATAAACCCCCTCGGACGAATTACGTTGGTAGTCCAGTCGTGAAGGGTCAGCTGGGGTCCAGGCCAATTGGCATAATAGGTATTGTAGCCCAAGGAGTGGCTGATGGACCTCTTTGGCTAGCCGGGAGATGGGCCTAGCAAGGCTAGCTCCAGGCTAATTGGTTCTTGCTTCGGGACAGAGACGTTAGCCAGGAGTGGCCACTCGGCGAGCAGCTAGCTAGCTGTGATGATCCAGGTGAATAGTTTCAGAGCTTGCTGTAGGAATCCGGAGATATGGAGAAGAAAACTAAGTCCGATTTGCTCTGGTTTGAGTCGCGCTGTGCAGACTGGCGAGAATTGTCCGGGCTAATGGTAACTGATGACCGCTAACAGTTGTTAGCTGGCTAGTAGCTAGTTTGCTGGCTAGTTTCTGTTGAGGGTTCCGGTTCAGAGGTAAAGAAATAGCAGATCCATACCACATTGGGTGAGGCGGTTTGTAGTTGAAGTTAAGAAAAATATTTAGAAAAAATATATGCAAAGTAAAAAAAGATATAAAAAAGATATAAAAAGACGTCTACTCTTTTTAGACTGCTACTCCATCTTGGATTGAATGCATGAATGCTAAATAATCCTAATAGATCTGTTAAAGGTGAAATTGCGGGCTGTCTGTGTATTTAAAAAAAATGTATCACTTCAAAAACTTTGTCTTTTCAGCCAGTGAGGTAACTCTTTTTTTAAAACTGTAGCCTAGCAGAGAGGAAGAGCCACGTATTTGCCCCCTCATTGACTAGAGTGGTCCCACCTGATCTCGACTCTTCCCGCCTGCCTTCCATCTTAGAGGACATGTATTCCCATTGTTAGAGCGGTCACTCGATATAATAGATCACATTTGACTGAAGTGACTAGGGACTCTGGTGTCGGATTACATTACATATCCACCACCAGTGCAGGCTGTAAAGTCCCGCCCAAAATGTTATTCGTTCATCAGAGGGCCGTCCACTGCTTGCTTCAAATGAAGCAAAACGATGGAAATCTGTCCGCATCCACAGAAACTAGTCCCATTGTTGTATGTCAAACAATGATGCTGTATCAAATTCATAGAAAGACAGACAGACTGACACAGATGTACTGCCAGTTCCTTAATGTTTTGGCTGAATGTGTAGCCTAATATTAAACACAGCTATGTGGGCAGGGGGGAACATATGACATGCATCATAATTTACAAGGTACTGTATTATAAGCCAATGGTCATCTAGATATGAGGGTTCTCTCCTCCCTACTCGGATATGAGGGTTTTCTCCTCCCTACTCGGACCACTCCCAGATAGTCATAGGAAAATTCTAGCTTGAGAAATGACTCTTTGCTAAGAAGCTATTTTTGTTTCTTTTTGGCCATTTTAATTAAAAACAATTACAGTAAGGTACTTAATTGTTACGCAGAAGTGATTTGATATTGATATAAAATCAACTGAAATATGAAAATTATCAATGAAATCGACAGGTTCATTGTTCTGGCAAAGATGCGTCTGTATCAGATTGCAAAACTGTATTTTATATGTTAAAATGAAAAAAGGTTACTCTGTTTTTGCCAGGCAAAACAGGAGAAAATAAAGAAATAGCTTTCTGATCACTAATCTGGATCTGTGCACTCGCATTTGCACACCAATGCGGATGACTGGTCATTTGTCAACGGGCAGGACACACAACTTTTTGGTTCTGAAGCACAGATTAGATGTTTTTGAGACAAGAATTTGGTGCCATGTTGTAAGTCTATTCTAGTGACCAGATCGAATAGGCAATGATATAACTATCAAATACAAATGTCAGGCTATATGTAGCCTATATTTATATATACAGTACCAGTCAAAAGTTTGGACACACCTACTCATTCCAGGATTTTTCTTTATTGTTACTATTTTCTACATTGTAGAATAATAGTGAAGACATCAAAACTATGAAATAACACATATGGAATCATGTAGTAACCAAAAAATTGTTAAACAAATTCTTCAAAGTAGCCACCCTTTTCCATGATGACAGCTTTGCATACTCTTTGCATTCTCTCAACCAGCTTTACCTGGAATGCTTTTCCAACAGTCTTCATTAGAGACGGCGCCAGAGAAGATGGCTGACGTTTTCCTTGCCTCTAACCGATTGAGTTTTTACGTGTTTTTTGTAACTTATTTTGTACATAATGTTGCTACTGTCTCTTATGACCGGAAATAACTTCTGGACATCAGAACAACGATTGCTCACCATGAACTGGCAGAAGCTTTTTTTACCTTTAAAGAGTCCAATGAGCCCGACGTGAACGGCATACTGCTCTCCTGGGAACAGGCTCAAATCACCGTCATTTGTGTGAAGAGACGACGGAGAAAAAAAGGATGGAGGCCGGGCTTCTTTCTGATAATTCGTAGGCGATCAAATATACCCCCCTGTCTTCCGTTCTACTAGCTAACGTGCAATCATTGGAAAATAAAATCGACAACATACGAAGAAGACTAAGCTACCAACGGGACTGTCACGCTCCTGACCTGTTTTCTCTTATTTTTGTATGTGTTTAGTTGGTCAGGGCGTGAGTTGGGGTGGGCATTCTATGTTATGTGTTTCTATGTTTGTTTAAATGGGTTGCCTGATATGGTTCTCAATTAGAGGCAGGTGTTTGACATTTCCTCTGATTGAGAACCATATTAAGGTAGGATGTTCTCACTGTTTGTTTGTGGGTGATTGTCTTCCGTGTCTGTGTARGTTGCACCACACGGGACTGTTTCGTTTTGTCGTTCGTATATGTAGTCTGTTCCTGTTCGTGCGTTCTTCGTTTTATGTAGTTCTCATGTTCAGGTCTGTTTAGTTCGTTTTGTTATTTTGTATTTCTAAAGTGTGCTTCGTCATCGTTATTCTTTTCTCTAATAAATATCATTATGTATTTATCACCCGCTGCGCCTTGGTCCGCTCACTCACCTCAAGACGACCGTTACAGAACCACCCACCTCCAAAGGACCAAGCAGCGTGTGAAACCGCAACAGGACCCACCTACACAGGATTTCTGGACATGGGAGGACGAATTGGATGGTAAGGGACCTTGGGCTCAACCTGGAGAATATCGCCGCCCTCGTGAAGAGCTGGAGGCAGCGAAAGCCGAGAGGCGGTGGTATGAGGAGGCAGCACGGAGGCGAGGCTGGAAGCCTGTTACTCAAGCCCAAAAATTTCTTGGGGGGGGGCCTAAAAGGTAGTGTGGTGAAGTCAGGTAGGAGACCTGCGCATACTCCCTGTACTTACCGTGGAGAGCGAGAGTACGGGCAGACACCGTGTTACGCAGTAGAGCGCATGGTGTCTCCTGTACGTGTTCAGAGCCCGGTGCGGTACATACCAGCTCCTCGTATCGGCCGGGCCAGATTGAGGATTGAGCCGGATGTCATGAAGCCGGCCCAACGCATCTGGCCACCAGTGCGTCTCCTCGGGCCGGCTTACATGGCACCAGCCTTACGCATGGTGTCCCCGGTTCGCCTACATAGCCCGGTGTGGGTTATTCCACCTCCCCGCACTGGTCGGGCGACGGGGAGCATACAACCAGGTAAGGTTGGGCAGGATCAATGCTCAAGGGAGCCAGTACACCTGCACGGTCCGGTATTTCCGGCACCACCTCCCCGCCCCAGCCCAGTACCACCAGTGCCTACACCACGCAGCAGGCTTCCTGTGCGTCTCCAGAGCCCTGTTCCTCCTCCACGCACTAGCCCTATGGTGCGTGTCTTCAGCCCGGTACCACCAGTTCCGGCACCACGCACCAAGCCTTCTGTGCGTCTCCAGAGCCCTGTTCCTCCTCCACGCACTAGCCCTGTGGTGCGTGTCTCCAGCCCATTACCACCAGTGCCTACACCACGCACCAAGCCTCCTGTGCGTCCTGTTGCTGTTCCCCGTACTAGCCTGATGGTGCGTGTCCTTAGCCCGGTACCTCCAGTTCCGGTACCACGCACCAGGCCTACAGTGCGCCTCAGCCGGCCAGAGTCTGCCGTCTGCCCAGCGGCGCCTGAACTGCCCGTCTGCCACCGCCATCTGAGCTGTCCGTCTGCCAAGCGCCGCATGCGCTGCCCGTCTGCCAAGCACCGTCAGAGCTGCCCCGTCTGTCCGAGCCTTCAAAGCGCCCCGCTGTCCCGACCTTCAAAGCCGCCCGTCTGTCCCGAGCCTTCAAGCCGCCCGTCTGTCCCGAGCCTTCAAAGCCGCCCGTCCTGTCCCGAGCCTTCAGAGCCATCCGCCAGACAGGAGCCGCTAGAGCCGTCCGCCAGACAGGAGCCGCTAGAGCGTCCGCCAGACAGGAGCCGCTAGAGCCTTCCGCCAGACAGGAGCCGCTAGAGCCCTTCCGCCCAGACAGGAGCAGCCAGAGCCTTCCGCCAGACAGGAGCAGCCAGAGCCTTCCGCCGGAACAGGAGCAGCCAGAGCCTTCCGCAGGACAGGAGCAGCCAGAGCCGTCAGCGAGCCAGGAGCAGCCAGAGCCGTCAGCGAGCCATGAGCAGCAGAGCCGACAGCGAGCCATGAGCCGCAGAGCCGTCAGCGAGCCATGAGCAGCCAGAGCCGTCAGCGGAGCCATGAGCAGCCAGAGGTCAGCGAGCCATGAGCAGCCAGAGCCGTCAGCGAGCCATGAGCGCCAGAGCCGTCAGCGAGCATTGAGCAGCCAGAGCCGTCAGCCAGCCATGAGCAGCCAGATCCGTCAGCCAGCCATGAGCAGCCAGATCCGTCAGCCAGTCCGGAGCTGCAGTCCCTCAGTCCGGAGCTGCAGTCCTCAGTCCGGAGTGCCCGTCCCTCAGTCCGGAGCTGCCGTCCCTCAGTCCGGAGCTGTCGTCCCTCAGTCCGGTGCTGCCCCTTATCCCGGTGCTGCCCTTATCCCGGTGCTGCCCCTTATCCGCGGTGCTGCCCCTTAATTTAGGTGGTTTATTTGGTGGGTGGTCATTGGGAGGGGGCTACAAAAAGCGGGGATTGACTATTGTGGGGTGGGGACCACGCCCAGAGCCTGAGCCACCACCGTGGACAGATGCCCACCCAGACCCTCCCCTAGACTTTATGCTGGTGCGTCCGGAGTTCGCACCTTGAGGGGGGGGTTTATGTCACGTTCCTGACCTGTTTCTCTCTATTTTTGTATGTGTTTAGTTGGTCAGGGCGTGAGTTGGGGTGTGCATTCTATGTTATGTGTTTCTATGTTTGTTTAAATGGGTTGCCTGATATGGTTCTCAATTAGAGGCAGGTGTTTGACATTTCCTCTGATTGAGAACCATATTAAGGTAGATGTTCTCACTGTTTGTTTGTGGGTGATTGTCTTCCGTGTCTGTGTATGTTGCACCACACGGGACTGTTTCGTTTTGTCGTTCGTATATGTAGTCTGTTCCTGTTCGTGCGTTCTTCGTTTTATGTAGTTCTCATGTTCAGGTCTGTTTAGTTCGTTTTGTTATTTTGTATTTCTAAAGTGTGCTTCGTCATCGTTATTCTTTTCTCTAAAAATAATTATGTATTTATCACCCGCTGCGCTTGGTCCGCGTCACTTCAACCTCAAGACGACCGTTACAGGGACATTAAAAACTGTAATATCTTATGCTTCATGGAGTCATGGCTGAACGACGACATTATCAACATACAGCTGGCTGGTTATACGCTGTATGTTACTTGAATTCAGTGAAGCATTTATTTGGGCTACAATTTCTGAGGCTAGTAACTCTAATGAGCTTATCCTCTGCAGCAGAGGTAACTCTGGGTCTTCTTTTCCTCTGGCAGTTCTCATGAGAGCCAGTTTCATCATAGCGCTTGATGGCTTTTGCGACTGCACTTGAAGTTCTTGACATTTTCCAGATTGACTGACCTTCATGTCTTAAAGTAAAGCTGGACTGTCCTTTCTCTTTGCTTATTTGAGCTGTACTTGTCGTCATATGGACTTGGTCTTTTACCAAATATGGTTATCTTCTCTATACCACCCCAACTGTTTCACAACGCAATAAAAAGGAAAGAAATTTCACAAATTAAACCTAATTGAAATGCATTCCAGGTGACAACCTCATGATGCTGTTTGAGAGAATGCCAAGAGTGTGCAAAGCTGTCATCAAGGCAAAGGGTGGCTACTTTGAAGAATCTCAAATATAAAATATATTTGTTTTACACTTTTTTGGTTACTACTTCATTTCATATGTGTTATTTCATAGATTTGATGTCTTCACTGTTATTCTACAATGTAGAAAATAGTCAAAATACAGAAATCCTTGAATGAGTAGGTGTTTCCAAACTTTTGACTGGTACTGTATATATTCAACTCGTGACTGCCACTTTATTAACCACTGATCTATAAGGCATTTTCTTCTTTGTCTAATATGCATGTGTTTATTCATTCACAACTAGGATGTTGCTTGGTACAGGATTGTGGTCCCCTAATCTTCTGGTCCTAGTGATGCTCGGCGTAGCACAGACAGCTCAGCTGCTGCAGCAGAGTGGAGTGCAGTGGTGGTAGGAAGACAACAGAGAGAGACATACATTGACAAATATGTCAGTTTATTAATATTTTGGCTCTATATTAGGCCTATATATGTAATTAACCCTGAAGTAGGGTGGAACATGCTATGACAGGCACTAATTTGCAATATAAGTAGTTAGGCTGTTATAAGGTATTATGCGCCAATGGTCATCTATTATTCATTGATTTAGTGATTTTTGTCTATGTCTGATAAATGTTTGTTTACTCATTCACAACTAGGATGCTGCTGAGCCCAGTACTGACAGTGTGGTCCCCTCATCTATTGCTCCCAGTGATGCTAGGCGTAGCACAGACAGCTCAGCTGCTGCAGCAGAGTCAAGTGCAGTTGAGGTAAGAAGACAACACAGAAAGAGACACACACATGCGGTCAATACTACTGCTACTATTTAAACTGAACAACAATATCAACGCAACATGTAAAGTGTTGTTCCCATGTTTCATGAGCTGAAATAAAAGATCCTAGAAAATTTCCAGACTCTAAAAAAGTGTGTTTCTCTCAAATTTTGTTCACATCCCTGTTAGTGAGCATTTCTCCTTTGCCAAGATAATCCATCCACCTGACAGGTATGACATTTCAAGAAGCTGATTAAACAGCATGATCAACGGCATTTTAGACAGGGTGCACCTTGTGCTGGGGACAATAAAAGGCCACAGATGTGAGTTTTTAGGAAGCGTGCAATTGGCATGCTGACTGCAGGAATGTCCACCAGCGCATTTGCGAGAGAATTTAATGTTCATTTGTCTACCATAAACCTCCTCCAACGGCATTTGAGATAATTTGGCTGTACGTCCAACCGGCTTCACAAGCACAGACCATATGTAACCACGCCAGGCCATGACATCCACTTCCGGCTTCTTCACATATGGGATCGTCTTGAGAGCAGCCACCAAGACAGCTGATCAAACTATATGTTTGCACAACCAAGAATTTCTGCACAAACCTTCAGAAACCATCTCAGGGAAGCTCATCTGCGTGCTCGTTTTCCTCACCAGGGGCTTGACCTGACCGCAGTTCGGCGTCATAACCGACTTCAGTAGGCAAATGCTCACCTTCGATGGCCACTGGCACACTGGAGAAGTGTGCTCTTCACAGATTAATCATGATTTCAATTGTACCGGGCAGATGGCAGACAGCATGTATGGTGTTGTGTGGGCAAGCGGTTTGCTGATGTCAACGTTGAGTACCCCATAGTTAAATAAAAAATTTAAAAAAATGGTGGTGGTGGTGGGGTTATGGTATGGGCAGGCATGAGCTACGGACAATGAACACAATTACATTTTATTGATGGCAATTTGAATGCACAGAGATACTGTGACGAGATCCTGAGGCCTATTGCCGTGCCATTCATGACTTCCTCTCCTCTCTTTCATGTTGACGAAACGGTCAACCACTCTGTCATACATTACACACTTACATTTTTGGTTGCCCTAGGCTACCTGGCTAAAATGCTAGCTCACTAGCCTAACTTCCTTTCATGGGCAACGTTAGTTAGTTAACGTTACCCTTCTAAATCTAGCTACATATTGAACTTCCATCCTCTCAGGCCCAGGGCACAATGTATGAATTTATGGTTGGATCAGAATCGCCGTTATAATCATTCGCCAGTATGGAGAATTAAGTAAAACAATAAGTCCAAATTCCTATCTCCATCCATGGCCAATTTAGGAAAGGGACAATTTTAGCTAACTAGCTAGCCACCGGAGGACAACAACGAGATACTGAACAAATTGCTATAAATGACGTATGCTCTCAATGCGATTGGATTGAAGCCAAATCCAAACGGGCTTCCCTTGACACTCTTTTTGTTTTTGGTGCGCAAGGACCATTCACAGTTGAGCTCGCTCAGTAAAGCTCAAAGCTGATTGGCTGTTATTTATTTCGTTTATTTAGGGATGCTAAATGCTCACTGGCTTCCTTTGCATTCAATGCTACGGGCGGCAATATCATACTCTTTTGGACAGACAGCATCAGATAGATGGCCTAAACATACAGAGGATTCATTATTCTGTTTTTTCAATTTTTCTTGGTACATTTTTGGGGGAAACGTGGCTTCCCTTGACATCCATGAATACACACCACTACAATAACATTTGATTTGATACCAGCCAAGCTCAAATTATTCAGTATTTTTTCTTCATCTAATATGTGTTCAGTCATTCACAATCAGGGTGTTGCTGGGCTCAGTACAGGCACTGTGGTCCCCTGGTCTTCTGGTACCAGTGTCATGAGAATGGATGCTAGGCTTAGCAGAGACAGCTCAGGGACGAGTGCAGTGGAGGTAGGGAGAAACACACACAGATGTACTGACAGTTCCTTTAATATGTAATACTAACAAACACTAGGGTAAAGGGGAACACATATGACACAACAATCATAATTATGTCTACATATAGACTGTCACGTTCTGACCATAGTTCTTGTGTGTTTTGCTTGTTTTAGTGTTGGTCAGGACGTGAGCTGGGTGGGCATTCTATGTTGTATGTCTAGTTTGTCTGTTTCTATGTTTGGCCTAATATGGTTCCCAATCAGAGGCAGGTGTTTTGTGTTGTCTCTGATTGGCAATCATATTTAGGTGGCTTGTTGTGTGTTGGGATTTTGTGGGTGGTTGTTTCCTGTCTTTGTGTTTCTCTGCACCAGCTAGGACTGTATCGGTTTGCCACATTTATTATTTTGTTATTTGTAAGTGTTCACAGTTTCGTGATTAAACATGTTGAGCACTGGCTACGCTGCGTGTTGGTCCGATCCTTGCTACACCTTCTCTTCTCGTGAAGAGGAGGAAGGCTGCCGTTACATAGACACACTTAAAGATGGCAAATTAGTTAATAATGTGTGTTCCTTATAATTGTCTAATAAGTGTATTTATTCATTCACAACCAGGATGATGCTATGCCTATCATGGGCAGTGAAACAGATAATGTTGCTCAGGCCCATCATAAAGTTGAGGAAAGAGAGCAAGCAAGAGAGGCAAATGCCCCAGAAAAGTCAACAGAGGAGATCAAGGAGAATCACAGACAGACAGACAGTGACAGCAGAGGATAACAAGGACAAGCTCAGACAGAGAGATGGTGACAGAGACAGACAGCACAACAGGGAGAAAATAGACTCAGAGGCACAGTTATAGTGGTGAGTTGTATCTCCAGACTCCATAGGTGTTTTTACATGTTGTATTTGCTTTAAACATGAGCTGGTTAAAAAGAGCTGTGATGGGGCTGGTTTTCTGAATTGTTGTCCCAGTCCGCTCATGCAAAGTACCACACTGTGCAGGCATGCAGACACTCATTACAAACGGCAGGAAGAGAAGATCAGAAATAAATCAATGGTATCCATCATAAGGCCTTTGGCCACGAGGCTGACTGGCCAAAGGCCTGACTGGCCAAAGGCTAACTGACTGCAGTCTTAGACAGTCGATACAGTCTTTTCATGGCAGAGATGCTGCATTGCAGAAAAAAGAGAGAGAATGGGAGGGAGGGGTGAGAACAAGGGTGCTATCTCTATTGAGCTCCCTTAATACAAAGTACACATAATTACCTACACACACACAGATGATATCACAATATTCAAGAATGAAATAAAGATTTTCAGTTTTAGAACAAACACAACGAGGATATTGAAAAGTGTGTGCTATACCGTTTTAGCTTCCACGTCCCAGCAGCGGCCCATCAAGCGATCAATACCGCAACATTGGAGATGGTTAATGTGTTCAATCATTTGAAGATGGTAGAAAAGTGCATCACTTCCAGGTCACTGATTGCCACTTTAAGAGTGTCCATCTCAGAAGTATTAGAATATTGATCAGTAGCTGCAACAACAACAAAATACCACGTCCCATGGTTCAGCTTCTTGCTCTGTTTACAAAAGTGAAATTTGACAGAAAATATACGTATTTATGATGACGTTTTGAAATGTTTGCACCAAATATTCCCTATTACAAAACAAACAGCATTATGCAGAGGTGTGGACTCGAGACACATGACTTGGACTTAAGTCTGAGTGTAACATATTGGCTAGTGAAACGCACACTGCCCTCTGATCAACACATGTCAGGTTAGCTAGCGAACAGATTGCTGACTTGCTGTACAGCTATAGGATCTGGTGCAGCGCAAACGTCAAATTGTAGGGAGAGAGGATTGTGATAAATACAGTGCCTTCAGAAAGTTTTCATACCCCTTGACTTATTCCACATTTTGTTTTTGTTTCAGCCTGAATTCAAAATTCATTAATGTATTGTTTTCTTACCCATCTACAAACAATACCCCAAAATAACGAAGTGAAAAAATTTAAATAATTTTTTTTGCAAATGTTTTAATAATTAAGTACAGAAATATCTCATATACCTATGTATTCAGACCCGAAAGTCAATACTTTGTAGAAGCACCTTTGGCAGCGATTACAGCTATGAGTCTTACTGGGTAAGTCTCTAAGAACTTTCCACACCTGAATTGTGTAACATTTTCCCATTATCCTTTTCAAAATTCTTCAAGCTCTGTCAAATTGGTTGTTGATCATTGCTAAACAACATTTTCAGGTCTTGCCATAGATTTTCAAATAGATTTAAGTCAAAACTGTAACTTGACCACTCAGGAACATTCACTGTCTTTTTGGTAAGCAACTCCGTCGTAGATTTAGCCTTGTGTTTTAGATTATTGTCCTGCTCAAAGGAGAATCCATCTCTGTGTCTGGTGGAAAGCAGATGGAAACAGGTTTTCCTCTATGATTTTGTCTGTGCTTAGCTCCATTACGTTTCTTTTTTTTATCCTGAAAAACTCCCCAGTCCTTAACGATTACAAGCATAGCCATAACATGATGCAGCCACAGCTATGCTTAAAAATATGGAACGTGGTACTCTTTAATGTGTTCTATTGGATTTGCCCCAAACATAACACTTTTTGTATTCAGGACATAAAGTTAATTGCTTTGCCACATTTTTTGCAGTATACCTTTATTGCCTTGTTGAGAACAGGATGCATGTTTTGGAATATTTTTTTATTCTGTACAGGCTTCCTTCTTTTCAATCTGTCAATTAGGGTAGTACTGTGGAGTAACTACAATGTTGTTGATCCATCCTCAGTTTTCTCCTATCACAGCCATTAAACTATGTAACTGTCTTAAAACCTCTTTCAGCTAGGGGGCAGAATTTTTATGTTTGGAAAAATAACGTTCCCAAGGTAAACAGACTATTTCTCAGGTGCAGATGCTAGAATATGCATATAATTGACAGGTTAGGATAGAAAACACTCTAAAGTTTCCAAAACTGTCAACATATTGTCTGTGAGTATAACAGAAGGGATTTTGCAGGTGGAAACCTGAGGAAATCCAACCCGGAAGTGCCTTTTATTTGGAAAAATCACTGTTCCGTTGCCTGCCCCTCCTCCATTTAAAGGGGTATCAACCAGATTCCTTTTACAATGGCTTCCTCAGGCTGTGTCCAGGCTTTAGACATAGTTTCAAGCTTTTATTTATAATTTTTTTTTTCAAAACGCGTCAGGTGTCCTTTGATTAGTTCCTGCGCGCAACAGATGTAGCTCGACATTTTATTTCTCTGTAGTATTGAAAAGGTTACCGTCCGGTTGAAATATTATCGATTATGTATGTTAAAAACAACCTGAGGATTGATTATAGAAAACCTTTGACATGTTTCTACGAATTTTACGGATACTTTTTGGAATTTTCGTCTGCCCTCGTCTGCCCTTCAGGACCGGAACGAGCCTGTGGTTTTCTGAACATAACGCGCAAACCAAATGGCGGTTTTTGGTTATAAAACTAATCTTTATTGAACAAAAATAACATTTATTGTGTAACTGGGAGTCTCGTGAGTACAAACATCCGAAGATTATCAAAGGTAAGCGATTAATTTTATTGCTTTTCTGACTTTCGTGACCAAGCTAATTTAAGGCTAGCTGTTCTTAGTGTTTTGTCTAGTGATTGATAAACTCACAAACGCTTGGATTGCTTTCGCTGTAAAGCATATTTTCAAAATCTGACATGATAGGTGGGTTAACAACAAGCTAAGCTGTGTTTTGGTATATTTACATTTACATTTACATTTAAGTCATTTAGCAGACGCTCTTCACTTGTGATTTCATGATTATAAATATATATATATATTTTTTTTTATTTGGCGCTCTGCAGTTTAGCGGTTGTTGTTGATAAATGATCCCGGTAACGGGATCCGTGCATCAATAAGTTTTAAAGTCACCATTGGCCTCATGTTGAACTCCCTGAGCTGTTTCCTTCACTCTACCAATAAGTGCCCTTCTTTGCGAGGCACTGAACCTGTGTTTGAAGTTCACTGCTCAACTGATGGACCTTACAGATAATTGTGTGTATGTGTGGGGTACAGAGATGAGGTAGTCATTAAAAAATCATGTTAAACACTATTGTTGCACACAGAGTGAGTCCATGAAATGTATTATGTGTCTTGTTAAGCACATTTGTACTCTTTAACTTCTTTAAACTTTCCATAACAAAGGGGTTGAATACTTATTGACTCAAAAACATTTGAGATTTTAATTTGTAATTCATTTTCTAAACTTAATTACACTTTGATAGTATGGTGTATTTTGTGTAGGCCAGTGACAAAAATGTTGCAATATAATCCATTCTAAATTCAGGCTGTAACACAACAAAATGTGGAAAAAATCTAAGTGTGTGAATATTTTCTGAAGGAACTATATATCTAGCTCCAAAAATTGTTTGATCAAGAATATTAACTTTTTTTTTTGCAAGCTCAACAGCAATGGTGCATCAAGCAGAAATGACTAGCATAGGCCTACTGGTCTTTTGGTATTGTCACGCCCTGACCTTAGAGATCCTTTTTATGTCTCTATTTTGGTTTGGTCAGGGGGTGAGTTGGGGTGGACATTCTATGTTCTGTGTTCTATGTTTTGTATTTCTTTGTTGTTTGGCCGGGTGTGGTTCTCAATCAGAGGCAGCTGTCTATCGTTGTCTCTGATTGAGAACCATACTTAGGTAGCTCTTGCCCACATGGGTTTTGTGGGTAGTTGTTTTCTGTTTTGTGTTGTTGCACCAGACAGAACTGTTTCGTTTCGTTCACTCTCTTTGTTGTTTTTGGTTGTTTCAGTGTTCAGGTTATTTATTAAACTATAATGAACACTTACAACGCTGCCGTTTTGGTCACCTTCTTTCCAGGACGATTGTTACAGGTATGTCAAAATTGCTTGAAATTTATAATTTACTAATGAAAGTTGCATTTAGAATTTGTTGTAAAAATTAATTATTACATAATCAAAATATGTTGTAGACAACATAATGAAAAGGGCTGTCTGGTAGTCTCATTAAATATACAACGATTTGTATTTGAACAAGTCATTGCATGTGTATATATATTTTTTTACTTGGCTTAAACACTTGTGACTAGACTTGCTCTTAGAATGCACGACTTGGACTTGACTCGAGACTTGACCCTTTCTACTCGAGTCTCGAATTGAGACTCAGACCTTGAGACTTGCTTGTGACTCGAATAATAGTGACTTGGTCCCACCTCTGGTATTATGTATATTTAGTATTGCAAAAAAATAACATTTGGCTGCTGAAGGCAAGATCTATCAGGGGTGTATTGTATAGCCCAAGGTGATTATTTGGAGGACTAGCTACAGGCAACATCAAGGCCCCAATGCTTCTGCTGCTTCGAAAACCAGGCAAATTGTAATACAGTGGTTATGCAGATAAAACAGTCACATTTGCAACCTAAATCAAACACACTGGAGTGAAGCAAAGACAAAGCGCCTGTCAGTAATTTCCCAGTTGGAGGAACTGAATATAAGCACAAAAAAAGGAGAGGAGAGAAAAAATACTAATTTCAAGATGAGATTCCTTCAGAGATACTATATGCATCAGAGAACATATTAATACAATTTGTGGCAGTTTTCCATATCTGATGGTGAAAGACTTGATCCATCTGAGGGAGAAATAGGGTGGAGGACACAAGCATCCGAAATCTAAGACAAGCATCTGACATTTATCAGTGATCTGTGAATGTCCATTGTCTTCACCATATTACATCTCGGGTTTCACCTTACCTTGTCTAAACTTCTTCAGTCAGATGAGCATAGAAATTAGTAACTTGGTAACAATTTTTATGGCACCTTGGATGTCTCATAGATTATTTTGACACAAAAAGAGCCAGATGGTACAGTATACAGATATGTTCAACAGCCTTTACGAGCAGTAAATAATACAGAGATTAGGGGTGACCAAGGCTGATTCAACTATGTTTGGAGACAATATTACACCAATTGACATTATGTGGGCCAAGAGTATGCAAAGTTGTCATCAAGGCAAAGAGTGACATTTTTGAAGAACCTCAAATATGAAATATATTTTGATTTGTTTTAACACTTTTTTGGTTACTACATGATACTACATGATGTGTTATTTTACAGTTTTGATGTCTTCACTCTTCTTCTACAATGTAGAAAATAGTAAAAATAAAGAAAAACCCTGGAATAAGTAGGTGTCCATACTTTTGACTGGTACTGTATAAAAAAGGGATTTTGCTTTGTCATTGTGTGTAGATTGATGAAGGAAAAAATTATTTTATCCATTTTAGAATAAGGCTTTAAAGTAACAAAATGTGGAAAAACCAAGGGGTCTGAATACTTCCCAAATGCAGTGTATCATACATAACAACTCCTCCCTTCCAGCTATGTTTTACTCTGTCAACCCCAAAGAGATATGCACGTCAATTCAAGAACCGTAACAATAAGAGAAATAAAACGCATATCCTTATTTTTGTCAATTAATATTATATTTTCATTCTGA
This sequence comes from Salvelinus sp. IW2-2015, assembly GCF_002910315.2. NCBI lineage: Eukaryota > Metazoa > Chordata > Actinopteri > Salmoniformes > Salmonidae > Salvelinus > Salvelinus sp. IW2-2015. Next base: position 9,870,048 of record NC_036849.1, on the reverse strand, counting down.
GGTGCTCTATGTCTCTCAATGCATCATTTAGTTTGAAAACTAGTCTGGTAGGTTCAACAGTCTCTTGAGGTTCAATGTCACCTGTAGCAGGTAACACCTCTGGTGTTGCAGGGGTGAACTCGTCTGAGTCCTGTGATGAGGCAAAGCAATAAGCAGCTTCATCCTGTGCTGTGACTCCTCAAGATGTTGCATCCAGTAGTTGGCCCACATGTCTGTGCCAGATCATGTTGGGGACTACACTCACAGTGAACATCATCTGTTTTTGACAATCTTGCCAGCTTGCCATGTCTGCTTTGGGCTCCTGTGGTTTCTGGCAGCAAACAGTGCAAACAGTGCGAATGGGTGCAACACAGTGGAGTGGTTGTGTAGGAATTAGTGGTCGTAATTGACAAGGCCCAGGAATGAGCCGAGCTGGCTCACATTTTCCAGCATTGCTGCTTTCAGAACAGCATCAATCTTGTCGTGACATTTGTGCATCACAACCTGGATTTGGACTTATGTAGCAAAATTTGAAATTGTGTTCTTTACATTGGCTAAAAGTAGAGACTCAGAGCTAACAAATGGTATATAATACACTGCGTTTTTGAGGAACAATGGGAAAGTACTTCTGCTTTGAAAGTTGTTAACATGTAAACTCACTTTTGAGAAAATGGCCTTTGAATATTTTGGTTTCTAGTGAAGAGCTCTTCTTTGTCTACACCCATTCATCCTCATTCACACCCTCTTAAGCTTTAGCCTCTCCCATCTCGTTTCACTCTCGGAGCAGAGCGCACACTTAATGCTCTGGCCGATGATTTGTTTACCTCTGGATAACATGAAAACAGCCTTTTTTGCCGACGTTTACTGACACTGCCCATATTCATCAGGTGTTGTACACTTTAGCTTAAGACATGTAGCAAGCTAGCTAGGTAAACAATGCACCTAGCTAGGTAAGCAATGTGTAAGATCACACACGTCACGTAACGTTAGCTAATGAGCCAGCCAGCAAATATTAGCTAGTTAAACAACAATGAACATAGTGCCAAATCATGTCTTTACTAGCCTGCATTAATATGCTGGCAGCTAACCAATCAGGTTCAATGTTAGCTAGATAACATTAGGCTCTAACAAGCAAAGCAAATGGCTCTGGGATATGAATAAATACATCATACACATAAGGTTAGCTAGGGAGCAAGCCAGCTAACAGTACACATTAGCTTAAGACATGTACTGTAGCTAGCTAGCCAGGTAAACAATGAACCTAGCTAGGTAAACAACGTGTAAGATCACACATGTCACGTAACGTTAGCTAACGAGCCAGCCAGCTAACGTACACTTTAGCTAGAAATGAAACCACTTTCTGTCAAATTAGAAACATGTAATATCTGAAAATGTAGCTAGCTAGACTATCTTACCCGTATACATAATCATGCATGATGGACGCATCTCTATGTAACGGATGCCATGCCACGGTTGCCCTTAGTTTGAAGATGTAATCCGGAGACAGGTGTTTTCTACATCTCTTTAGCTATCATACTCTAATTCCACTAATTTCAAAACTCGATCCTGCAGAAAGTGGAGACCAACACTTATACAGCTCCAATACACGAAAAAGCCACATTCGACAGGATTACCAACACAGACTGACCAGCTCAAATAGACAGAAGCCTTCTATATGGCAGACCAATCTGAACTACTCTCTCGGCATGTCCAGCCCACTCATTATCTCAGCCAATCATGGCTAGTGGGAAGGTTGCTGACTTTCTGTGGCTTCACCAACAAGGATCATCATTTTTTTATAGACATTTTTTTTTTTACCCCCTTTTCTCCCCAATTTCGTGGTATCCAATTGTTAGTAATTACTATCTTGTCTCATCGCTACAACTCCCGTACGGGCTCGGGAGAGACGAAGGTCGAAAGCCATGCGTCCTCCGAAACACAACCCAACCAAGCCGCACTGCTTCTTAACACAGCGCGCCTCCAACCCGGAAGCCAGCCGCACCAATGTGTCGGAGGAAACACCGTGCACCTGGCTGCCTTGGTTAGCGCACACTGCGCCCGGCCCACCACAGGAGTCGCTGGTGCGCGATGAGACAAGGATATCCCTACCGGCCAAACCCTCCCTAACCCGGATGACGCTAGGCCAATTGTGCGTCGCCCCACGGACCTCCCGGTCGCGGCCGGCTGCGACAGAGCCTGGGCGCGAACCCAGAGTCTCTGGTGGCACAGCTAGCGCTGCGATGCAGTGCCCTAGACCACTGCGCCACCCGGGAGGCCCAAGGATCACAATTTAACAATTTTATTTGTATTTCCAGATGACATACAAGTTTGTTATTAAGGCACATGAAAGTTCACTTGTTCCATAAGGCATTTCTGCAAAAAAATGCATTTAGATTTAAAATTATAATAAAACATCTCTCCTGTGAAGTCATTCACTTTGAGTCTTCCCATTGGAGTGATTTTCTTACCTGTGTATGTTTTTAACATCGCTGAGGTAGGTTTCAGTTTCGCATTTCGGATGTCCTTGTGTGAGATGACAGACAGAGCTGATCCTGTGTCTAGTTCCATCTTTAGTGCCACCCCTTCTACCTCAAATGTCACCCAGATTGTTTTGCGATCTGTCTCTTTAAGAGAGAAAAGTTCACGTCATAACAAGTCTTCTCCATCAGAGTCATTTGATGTTTCAGTAACCTGATGCACATTTCTGTTTGACTTTTTATCAGTCTGCTTTGATTTGCACATTTCCTGTATGTTTTAGTCTTTAAAATGTATTGGTCTTTAAACCAGTTTACCGCACCGAAAGCATGCCTGTGATTTCTCTGCATTCGACTGGATTTTTCCTCTGTACCTCTCCTAAATCTTTTGCGGTAGTTTCAATTTATATGTCGATCGCCAATGTCAGATCACTTTCTGTGTGCTCTCGTTGTGTAACCCGTAAACGAGCCAGTCTATGAGCGCGTCCAACAATCCCTCTCCAAACTGACAATGCTGAGAGAGCCAGCGGATATCGGTAATGTACTCCTGTACTGACTCTGTCTTTTGCTGATTCCGTTTGTGAAATTGGAAACGTTCGGCAGACCAGTGGCTTAGGCCAGTCTGTTTGTAAATGTATGTAAATTGTAAAGTGTTTTTGTCTGAAATGTATTTTTTTTGTTATGTGTTGGGCCCTAGGAAGATTAGCTGTTGCAATTGGCGTCGGGGAATGTGGATCTCAAACAAAAAAAATATCCCCCCCCAAAAACACATATTTGAGGGTTTTCTCTGCTGGCTTTGTTGGTGCTTTAAGGCTACGTAGCAAGTTATATGTTTTTGCTCCCATTACACTGAGAAGTACCACCTATTTCCTGCCATCTTCTACCTCGTTAGCAAAACAATACTGCGGAAGTCTCACCACATACAGTATGTAGCCCAATCCTCTAAAGTGCTATCGAAACTGTACATTTGTCCTGCACATCAAAGCATTTTTGCATGTGAATAAAACAATCCAATCACTTTTTGCCTTCATTCCTTTTTATGCACGTGTCCCCTTCTATATCCTTAGCTAGCTTGTCACTCCATTAGCAGCATTAGATCCATTGCGGTTTAGAGCTAACAACATGGTATCCTCAATAGCAAATAAAGTATTTTAGTACATTTTCTCCCTGATTTCGTTGTCCATTACACTGTCGGGATTCCTTAGATTCGCCACCAATTCTGTTTTGTTCTTACTACTACACAAATAGTTAGAAATTATACTTGAAACTGAGATAACATTGACATTCCTTTATCTTTCAAACTCACGCACAGTGCATTCACATGCAGGCACAGTACTGAATTGGGATCAATGTTCTAGGTTCCACAGTAACAACATAAAGTAGTGCCTATGTTAATGCTGTATAATGATATCACAGTGTATCATACACAACAACCGATAAGATGAGATAAGTATAGGATGTTACCTTTATACTCCTCATTATATTCTAATGAGCTTTAATTTATTTGATCAAGAATAGTAAATGTCAATTTCAAATTAATTATATGGATTAAATAGAATGCAATATATAGTACTAGTCACATGCAAGTAGTATGTCATCACGCAACATACTGGGGTGTCCTGAGGAAGATATAAACACTACCAACTACTAGTTGGATTGCAGTGGAAGTTATATACAACATTTTGTTTGGATTGCCAGATTTTAAAAAATTATTAATTGCTCAATAATTACATATCAGCTGTATTTGCTTTGTAGTTAATATTCCTAACAACAACAAGGGTATTAAACTGAATTAGCCACAACAGTAGCCACAAGCTAATCACAAGCTTGAAGCTAACTCTTCTACTCAGACTTTAATTATATTCCAATTTCCCTATCCAGTGAATCTTTCTCTTTGTAACTCAGTAGAGTACCAGAATGGTGTGGCTTTCACAGGAACAATTCAGCAGCAGCTATCACTCATTCAGCAACGCTGCACAAACCTTCAGCTAAGGGGCTATATTTAGCCTGAGATCACTGCATCTCCTGCAAAAGATTAATGGCTTATAAAGCCAGGAGGAACCAGAGGTAGAGACAGAACTGAAATTGATCGTAGGGCAATGGGCATTCAATGGGGAACAGTTTGCTGTAGCTATACCCTCGTTAGCTTGGACAAAGGTTCTGTGAGCTGTACATCTGATCATGAACACATCACCCCATTGGCAGGGTATGATGACAACATTCATAATTGATGTACTGGCTGGAATAGGCCAGCTATTATATTTTCAGGCCAGAGGCACTGTTCTAGTAGGATGGTGAGTTTTGCTTGATGTACTGCATTGTTCACATCCTCGATAATGGCTGCGAGATCAAGTTACACTGAAAATGATCATTATCACAGGGAATAATGGTCGTATTACAGAGCTGCACTTTTACTGCTCATTTGGGAACATATACGGAACAATAGTGAACCCGATTTTACATGGTGATTAAATCAGGTATTACATGCAATTTCTGATGGCACACAAAATAATGCATAAAATGTCTTCTGTGGAGGACTAAATACACTGCTCAAAAAAATTAAGGGAACACTAAAATAACACATCCTAGATCTGAATGAATGAAATATTCTTATTAAATACTTTTTTCTTTACATAGTTGAATGTGCTGACAACAAAATCCCAAAATTATCAATGGAAATCAAATTTATCAACCCATGGAGGTATGGATTTGGAGTCACACTCAAAATTAAAGTGGAAAACCACACTATAGGCTGATCCAACTTTGATGTAATGTCCTTAAAACAAGTCAAAATGAGGCTCAGTAGTGTGTGGCCTCCACGTGCCTGTATGACCTCCCTACAACGCCTGGGCATGCTCCTGATGAGGTGGCGGATGGTCTCCTGAGGGATCTCCTCCCAGACCTGGACTAAAGCATTCGCCAACTCCTGGACAGTCTGTGGTGCAACGTGGCGTTGGTGGATGGAGCGAGACATGATGTCCCAGATGTGCTCAATTGGATTCAGGTCTGGGAACGGGCGGGCCAGTCCATAGCATCAATACCTTCCTCTTGCAGGAACTGCTGACACACTCCAGCCACATGAGGTCTATCATTGTCTTGCATTAGTAGGAACCCAGGGCCAACCGTACCAGCATATGGTCTCACAAGGGGTCTGAGGATCTCATCTCGGTACCTAATGGCAGTCAGGCTACCTCTGGCGAGCACATGGAGGGCTGTGCGGCCCCCCAAAGAAATGCCACCCCACACCATGACTGACCCAGCCAAACCGGTCATGCTGGAGGATGTTGCAGGCAGCAGAACGTTCTCCACGGCGTCTCCAGACTCTGTCACGTCTGTCACATGTGCTCAGTGTGAACCTGCTTTCATCTGTGAAGAGCACAGGGCGCAGTGGCGAATTTGCCAATCTTGGTGTTCTCTGCAAATGCCAAATGTCCTGCACGGTGTTGGGCTGTAAGCACAACCCCCACCTGTGGACGTCGGGCCCTCATACCACCCTCATGGAGTCTGTTTCTGGCCGTTTGAGCAGACACATGCACATTTGTGGCCTGCTGGAGGTCATTTTGCAGGCTCTGGCAGTGCTCCTCCTGCTCCTCCTTGGAAAAAGGCGGAGGTAGCGGTCCTGCTGCTGGGTTGTTGCCCTCCTACGTCGTCCTCCACGTCTCCTGATGTACTGGCCTGTCTCCTGGTAGCGCCTCTATGCTCTGGACACTACGCTGACAGACACAGCAAACCTTCTTGCCACAGCTCGCATTGATGTGCCATCCTGGATGAGCTGCACTACCTGAGCCACTTGTGTGGGTTGTAGACTCCGTCTCATGCTACCACTAGAGTGAAAGCACAGCCAGCATTCAAAAGTGACCAAAAATCAGCCAGGAAGCATAGGAACTGAGAAGTGGTCTGTGGTCACCACCTGCAGAACCACTCCTTTATTGGGGGTGTCTTGCTAATTGCCTATAATTTCCACCTTTTGTCTATTCCATTTGCACAACAGCATGTGAAATTTATTGTCAATCAGTGTTGCTTCCTAAGTGGACAGTTTGATTTCACAGAAGTGTGATTGACTTGGAGTTACATTGTGTTGTTTAAGTGTTCCCTTTATTTTTTTGAGCAGTGTATAATAAATAGCAAGACATGTTTTTGTAAGAGGGAAGCTCCTGACAGGCAATGCAGACATAATTAACATAATTTCCCATGTTACATATGTCTTCAGACTTTTTCTAACTTAAAACATTACATAACCAGAAATTGGTAGTCATCCAACTTCAAGAATGAACAACCACTGAGGTGAGCAGATGCTGTGTGATATACCAAGTGGCGGTTGTAACATCTATTTTGGTTTGGTCAGGGCGTGAGTTGGGGTGGGCATTCTATGTTTGTGTTTCTATATGTTTCTATTTCTTTGTGTTTGACCAGGTGTGGTTCTCAATCAGAGGCAGCTGTCTATCGTTGTCTCTGATTGAGAACCATACTTAGGTAGCCCTTTTTTCCACCTGTCTTGGTGGGAAGTTGACTTTGTTTAGGTCACATAGCCTTTGAGCTTCACGGTTAGTTTTTGTTTGGTTTATTCTTTTTTTGTCGGCGTCATTCTTTAATAAAAGAAAATGTACGCTCACCACGCTGCACCTTGGTCCTCTCCTTTCAACAACCGTGACAATTTGGCACTCGAGCATCAATACATTACTCATCCCCCAACACTGTCAACAGAGTCATAACTAAACCAATTCACCTTGGTGGTGTGCAGACTGGTTTATATTATTCTTAACGATTTAGCATAAACCAGAAAAAAATGCATCAATGTCTGTGAAACTATATATTCACAGTATTATGAATGAATTGTGGTTTATTTGGTAGCATTTTGTAGTGTGACTGATTTGACTAATTGCATTAGTACTGTACAAAGTTAGAGGTGCGCTATTTGATAGATTCCCCCGCCTTCCCTACCTTGGGCTTCCAGTGGGGAGACCTGGGGTCAACCTACCCCCGCCCCCCTCCCCATCTCGTACTTCTGAGTGGGAGACCTTCCCAGGCAGTAGCCTGCCTAGCTCACAAACTAGAATCAGGGCGCCCACTCCGACAAGGTTAATTGACCCACAGTCCCACACGGTGACATGATATCATTGACGTGACGTGCAAATGACCGATAGAAAACCGATCGCGCAAATGTCACCATTACGATTTTTTTTTGTGTGGGCGCCCCGTGCTGCCCCCGGCAAGATGCCACCCTGGGCAGCTGCCGATGTCACCTATACCTAAATCCGCCACTGGAAATACCAAATGATGTGAGTCTAAAAGCTCAGTTTGACTGTGACTCTGTTAGAGTTCTTGTCAGCGATTCCTCCCCAAACAGCCTCTCAACCTGCTACTTCTGAAGCTCATTTGTGTACTCACTGGTAAGGAGGAGGAGAAAATAGATTTTTCCATCAGATTATAAGCATGTCTGATCAGAATATAGGATTCTTATAGCAGAATGGTAGGTGAAACCTGAAACCATGCATTGTGAAGATATATCTATTGTTCTGTGCAGACTTGCCAAGAATACTTTCTAACATGCACTAAGGCTTAAATAATGCAAGTCTGTGAAAATATAAAAACAGCCTTCACAGTGACAGACTGCTTCAGTTTGTGCTCAGGCCAAAACAGAGCATTTTGTATTATTGTCAACTGAAATTACAAGCTAATAAGTGGAACATATTGAGCATTCTTTCTACCTGTCTTGTGCACACATGATGTGTAATTATGATTGTAGTTGTCTCTTCCAAAACTCACAAACTTTTGATGGGATCTGTGACAGTGCTGCTTAGACTATGTATCCCCCCTACCTCCCCATCCCGGCTCATTGCTGAAGTAAATCATAGTAATTACAGATTTCACAGACTGTAACATTAATTGGATTGATGAATGAGAAACCAAACAAGCCTCTACTTTCAATACACATGCACAGCACCTTTGGATGTTGGGAGCAGCTGTTGACTGAGCACAACCCAGCTAGCACAGTGGATCTGGGCCGATTCATGCTGAGAGTCGGTGCACTCTGATGAGAGTCAGACTCGGCCGACGTCATGTGGCTTTAGTCTGGCCCGCCTTCGGCCATATTACTTATGGCTAGGATGCGGGGATTGAGCTGGGGCCGATTCCGGTGTGAGTTATCTGGCCTAAATGTACTACTTGGGGCTCGGGCCGATTCCGGTGTGAGTTATCTGGCCTAAATGTATTACTTGGGGCTCGGGACAATTGTGGCTACTCTCTGGCAGATGATTACACGGGCTGCTTTATATAATTAACAATCCATTATTTATATATTTTTTTCATATTTTTTCATTGTTTCTGTGATCAAAAAATTAAAAGTACATCTAAATTAAACTCTTTGAGAGTCCTGTTTTAATACTTGTGCAAGGCAATTGATAAGCATTTAAAACTTTGTGGATGGGGCCACCCAAGTGGTGCAGCAGTCGAAGACACTGCATCGCAGTGCAAACTGCGTTGCTACAGATGCTGGTTCAATACCCGTGCCGGCCGCGACCATGAGGCAATGCACAATTGGCCCAGCGTCGTCCGGGTTAGGGGAGGATTTGGCTGGCCTGGATGTCCTTGTCCCATCGCGCTGTAGCGACTCCTGTGGCAGGTCAGGCGCATGCGCGCTGATACGGTCACCAGGTGTACGGTGTTTCCTCTGACACATTGGTGGAGCTGGCTTCCGGGTTAAGCGTGCATTGTGTCAAGAAGCAGTGCGGCTTAGCGGGGTTGTGTTTGGAGGATGCACAGCTCTCGACCTTCACCTCTCCCGAGGCCGTCACGGAGTTGCATCGATGGGACAAGACAATTGGAAATGATGAAAAGGGGGTAACATTTTTTCATAATAAACACAATTATTTAAAGAAATTGTGGATGGGTATAATTTTTATGTATAAAATATATAATAGTAATATTTAGAATTACTAAATCAGGTAATTTTGTAGACATTTATTTACATTTGCATAGGGCCGCTTCTGGGGGGATTCTGGTAAGATGCCGACAAAGTCGTCTGAATTCCGGTAGACGGAAACGGCCCGATGTACTTGGACCGTTTCTGGGCAGTCATTCATTTTGATTCTGGGCCGATTCGATCAGTTCCGGCCCCCGGAAGAGGGTCGCTTCTGGGCCAATTTCTCATTGCTAGCTGGGAAGCATCAGTATGGTACTGGAGGGTAGTGGCTTTGAATCTGTCTGTGTTTATCAGATATTCAGTTGTTTTTCTCTAGGACGCCCACTTGCCTCACAAGATTTGTCTGAAGGTTCTCTGGTACCAGTCGAATGGAAGAATACAGTATATGGAGACTGGGGTTAAATACATGTGAAGAAAAAATATATATACATTCCTGATCTGTCTTATATCTCTCAGATATTGGATAGACACTTCAGAGCAAACTTCAAACCCACAGTTTCATCAGCTGTCTGGGTGGCTGGTCTCAGACGATACCGCAGGTGAAAAAAAAACAGATGTGGAGGTCCTGGGCTGGCATGGATACACTGCGGTTGTGAGGCCGGTTGGACATACAGCCAAATTCTAAAATGACATTGGAAGTGGCTTATGGTAGAAAAATGTACATTCAGTTCTCTGACAAGAGCTCTGATGGACATTCCTGCAGTCAGCATGCCAATTGCACTCAACTGTGGCATTGTGTTGTGTGGCACAACTGCACATTTTAGAGGGGCCTTTTATTGTCCATAGCACATGGTGCACCTGTGTAATTATCATGCTGTTTAATCAGCTTCTTGAAATACCACAACTGTCAGGGGGATGGATTATCTTGGCAAAGGAGAAATGCTCACTGACATGGATGTAAACAAATGTGTGCACAACTTTTGAGAGAAATACGCTTTTGGTACATATGGAACATTTCTGGGATCTTTTATTTTAGCTCATAAAACATGGGACTAACAATTTACATGTTGTGTTTCTATATATTTTTTCAGCATATTATCATTGTTCTGTATGTAGGCCTACGTACATACCTCTCCACTAACCTTAGAGTAGATTATGTATGTGTGGGGCCTGCTGATGAAGCATCATGTTATTTGAGGGACTTAATCAAGGCCTTGGAACATTGATAGTTGTATAATCCAAGCAGCCTCACCTTGATAATTAAATCAGATGCCGTTTCTTTCTGCGACACTACAGGGCACACATAGCATAGCAGGTTTTATCTAAACTCAGCAAAAAAAGAAACATCCTCTCACTGTCAACTTATTTTCAGCAAACTTAACATGTGTAAATATTTGTATGAACATACGATTCAACAACTGAGAAATAAACTGAACAAGTTCCACAGACATGTGACGAACAGAAATGGAATAATGTGTCCCTGAACAAAGGGGGGATCAAAATCAAAAGTAACAGTCAGTATCTTGTGTGGCCACTAGCTGCATTAAGTATTGCAGTGCAGCTCCTCCTCATGGACTGCACCAGATTTGCCAGGTATTGCTTTGAGATGTTACCACACTCTTCCACCAAGTTCCTGGACATTTCTGCGGGGAATGGCCCTAGCCCTCACCCTCCGACCCAACGGGTCCCAGACGTGCTCAATGGGATTGAGATCTGGGCTCTGCAGGAAATCACACACAGAATGAGCAGTAATGATGGTGGCATTGTCATGCTGGAGGGTCATGTCAGGAAGGGTACCACATGAGGGAGGAGGATGTCTTCCCTGTAACGCACAGCGTTGAGATTGCCTGCAATGACAACAAGCTCAGTCCGATGATGCTGTGACATACCGCCCCAGACCATGAAGGACCCTCCACCTCCAAATCGATCCCGCTCCAGAGTACAGGCCTCGGTGTAACGCTCATTCCTTCGACGAAAAACGCGAATCCGACCATCACCCCTGGTGAGACAAAACCGTGACTCGTCAGTGAATAGCCCTTTTTGCCAGTCCTGTCTGGTCCAGCGACGGTGGGTTTGTGCTCATAGGTGACGTTGTTGCCGGTGATGTCTGGTGAGGACCTGCCTTACAACAGGCCTACAAGCCCTCAGTTCAGCCTCTCTCAGCCTATTGCGGACAGTCTGAGCACTGATGGAGGTATTGTGCGTTCCTGGTGTAACTCGGGCAGTTGTTGTTGACATCCTGTACCTGTCCCGCAGGTGTGATGTTCGGATGTACCGATCATGTGCAGGTGTTGTTACACGTGGTCTGCCACTGCGAGGACAATCAGCTGTCCGTCCTGTTGCCCTGTAGCTCTGTCTTAGGCGTGTCACAGTACCGACATTGCAATTTATTTCCCTGGCCACATCTGCAGTCCTCATGCCTCCTTGCAGCATGCCTAAGGCACGTTCACGCAGATGAGCAGGGTCCCTGGGCATCTTTCTTTTGGTGTTTTTCAGAGTCCGTAGAAAGTCCTCTTTAGTGTCCTAAGTTTTCATAACTGTGACCTTAATTGCCTACCGTCTGTAAGCTGTTAGTGTCTTAACGGCCGTTCCACAGGTGCATGTTCATTAATTGTTCATTGAACAAGCATGGGAAACAGTGTTTAAACCCTTTACAATGAAGATCTGTGAAGTTATTTGGATTTATTTATTTTTTTTCAAGACAGGGTCCTGAAAAAGGGACGTTTCTTTTTTTTGCTGAGTTTATGTATGGTGACTGGACGCCTTACAAGGTAGCCATGACACGCACACATTCACAGAGGTTTCATACACTACTGAACCCACACAACAGCCAAACACACATCCATCCAAAAACAGACAGTAAATGTATATCACTGTATACAGATAACCAACATACCGAAGTAAAGCTTTTGAGAGCCTGAGAATTCCAAATTGTTTCTGAATAATACAGCCAGTGGCTCTTGCATTTTTAATTATATGAAGTTTGGAGGGAAGATTGAGAGGGACAGGCCCATTCCACAGTTAGGAAGAAGCATGCAATCCATATTCACCTCCCACACACCATGTCCTTAATCATTACTAGTGTGTGTGTGTTGGTGCCTTACTGCTTGTCACGGCATCTACTCACATCGCAGCCTTGAAGATCACAGAATAGTGCATTGCTTTCTGTTTGCACTAAAAAGAGAACAATGTAAAAAAAAGATGTAAACACACCACTCAATCTGTTAGTCAACCAAAATATATTAATCTTACTGACATGGTGATGGCATAGCATCACCATCTTTATGGTTAATTGAGAACCTTGCTCATCAATTCCTATGAACAATGTGGCTTTGCTATAGTCAAACATAATAGGATGGATGTGTAGGTTTGCAAAAGCAAACAATCACTGCCAAAATTAAACAAATGTTTTCATTCCATTTCCTAGGTAGTGTTGGTATCTAACAATGTCAGATATCTGTTTGTTATCTGCAGGCAAACTGGCTCAAGTAGAGTGTGCTTAACTATGATACCCAATTACTGCTCTGGCTTAGACAAGACAAGTAGGCCCCTGCTCCATCGTGAGAAAAACGCATCCCCTGGAGCTTTCTGACGAGGGTAGCAGAGAGAGCAATGTAATGGGGTTAGAAAACAGGGCTTATTGGGGAGATTTCTCTCCCCTTCCACCCTTCATGTCTTCACGTTGAAGGATTACCGGCATATGCCAGTCAGCCCACTTGTTTTATTTTCTGATAAATATTGGAAACAACAATGCCGTTAGACAATTGTGAGAGTTATTACAAATGAGGACAGACATTTTTTATTTTAATCATGTATATTGTGAGGAACGATTTATCAGTCTGCATAACAGGATTCATATTGTCATTAGAGGGGACAATCTGACAGCAGGATGGCCAGATAAAGGCTAATGATGGAGACCCTCCCGATCACCAGGCTTCCTCTTCTCTCTCCACTTCCCTGAGGCCCTGTGTTGTAGCCCTCTGTAATGGCATCGTCAGACAGACTGAGATCCACTTTACCACACACTTATACATCAGTTTCACTTGTGGCCTGCTGAAATCCTTCAGGAAGCAGTCACAAGCATTTTCTCAAAAGACCATCCTTAGTAAATCCATCCAGCAGTTTTCTTTTGAGCCTGCAATATCACTCCAATACCTATTTTTTATTTTTTTATTTTTTTTATTTAACCTTTATTTAACCAGGTAGGCAAATTGAGAACACGTTCTCATTTACAATTGCGACCTGGCCAAGATAAAGCAAAGCAGTTCGACACATACAACAACACATAGTTACACATGGAGTAAAACAAACATATAGTCAATGATACAGTGAAAAAAAATAAGTCTATATACAATGTGAGCAAGTGAGGTGAGATAAGGGAGGTGAAGGCAAACAAATATATGTATAAATAAATAAAAATATAAAAAGGCCATGGTGGCGAAGTAAATACAACACAGCAAGTAAAATAAAAACTAAAAACACTGGAATGGTTGGTTTGCAGTGGAAGAAAGCGCAAAGTAGAGACAGAAATAATGGGGTGCAAAGGGGGTGCTATTCATACCCCATTCAGAGTTCACCTTCTGTATCACAATAGTGTACACATTAAATATTTTAAGGTCAGTCCTTGTTACAAAAATAACTATTAAGATGTATTGTGGGTCAAAATAATCAGGAGGACTTGGGTTTGGAGGGCTAATTGAACCTTGTATTTTGAAATCGATTTATTGCGAAGAAAGTGCTTTCCTTGGAGTTCACCATGTTTGATATAAATTATATTCCACAGTGCTCCTGGGTGATTTATGGTTTTATTTAAAATTCAATTACTGACCATCTTCCAATGGAGCATTTCCAGCAGTACAGCAATTCACGGTTTCCTTTATCTGTCTCAAATGTAGCTGTGTGGCCTCCCTGGAATTAAATTCTATATTTGAAAGTTTTACATTTTGAACGCTTTCAAGGAAAACTCTTCTCTCATGGGGAAGACAAGCCGTGGTGCAGTCTGGAAAATATAAGATTTCATGGGAGAATCTACGCGACCTAACAGAAGCCAAATCCTTACCCAACACATAATAATGACTAAACACACTAAACAGGCTTGACAATATCATACATACTGTAGATATATAGCTATTGCTGTCAGTGCTAAAGCAAAGACAAGTACTATCTGGAAAATGCAATATTCTCTATGTTGTGATGGTAATTCTGTCATTCCTTCCTCATACTGTATTTGTGCGTCAGACTTAAACGTTTGAATCACTGGATGACATGTGAGAGGAATATGAAGTGGAGTGAATGTCAGTCACCCACCTATCATGAGTGACACAGCGACACTCCTCCTGCTTCAATGTCCTTCGGATCCGGCCACCTGGGCTGTTTCATGGTGGTGGTAGTGTGGATCACTGTCTGATGCACCATCAATATGTATGACTTGCTAATGAGCCACAACTGACCCAAGCTGAAAGCTGAGTGACTTCCGCTGAGTGGCAGGCAGCACTTCATCCCCAGCACACTGCCTGTTTGTGTGTATATGTGTCCCCAAATGGCACTACTTTGTGTCTGTTACTCATGTCCTTTAACATCATGTATTTGGGAACATTTATCAATCATAGTTAAATATTTTGAGGATAAAATTCTAAGTATTTCATTTACTTATAATGTAATACAATTTTCCTCAATTACATGAATGTTAATTTAATATGCATTTTGTAAAATATTTATATTCACAGATACCTGGCATTGGGGTTTACCCTTTAATCATAAGTGACATATGTGAGTCCAGTAAACTGTGTCAAATGAATGCAAGACAAATTCTTCATATCAGTTGCTTTAGAACCGTTGAAGAATTAGGCTGTCATTAAAAATTAGAGTAGCCAAAATTTAGCTTCCAAGAGAAAAAAAGCTATTTTGATACAATGTTTGTTAAATGTTAGCCTATATCTGTTAGCCTATATATCTTGAGGGGCACTGCACTAGCAGCTACATATAAAAAGTACAGAAAAAAGTATTTAAAGGAGTAGTCAACATATGTTTAATTCCATAGAGAAGAATGATTAAAACCTCTGTGGTCGGAAATAGGGCTTAGTCATATGAAAACAACATTTTCAGTTCAATTAAAGCATAATGCATTGAATTGTTAAAATGTCTAATGTTTCTGAGTACCAGTAGTTTCACTATAGTCATTGTGTGTGTTACTTTGCCTTGCATAAGATGAAAAACACACTCAAATGTCATGCAACAAAAAAACAGGGGAAAAAAGTATTTGTCTTGGGGGCCGGAGCATTGGGGTTAATGGACTCATGACATTTAAATTAGTGAGTCATGTCCTTTCATTTTTTGCCCCAACCATAGTTCACAATCATGCATTTTCCCAATGAGTGTCTGGTGGAATCAGACACAAACAATGCGTCAAGCACAGTGGTGAAAAAAGAAAATGTTATTTTCATACTTGAGTAAAAGTAAAGATACCTTAATAGAAGATGACTCAAGAAAAAGTGAAAGTCACCTAGTAAAATACTACTTGTGTGACATGGTAAGGTTAGACCCAGGTGCAGAATAGAGACCAGATGAGGAATCAGTGGTTAAGGATAAACATAATACTTTACTGAGAAACGGTAGCCGCAGGATCACAGTACACTTGAAAAAAACAACCACTAAGTCTCAAACTCACTCAGGAAACGAAAGCACCTTGTAAACAATTCAAGCTCCTGCAAAGGACCACACAGGAGGAACCATGACAGGCCTCTAGGAGCGACTCCAGCCGCAGAGCCATGACGACCACCACATAGTTGTTTGAAGTCTAACAAGACCCGGAAAATGGATGTCCAGGGCAGGCACCCACTCCCACTCCTCGGGACCATAGCCCTCCCAGTCCACCAGATACTGCAGGGTCCCATGGACCTGACGAGCCTCCAACAGATGCCGGACGGTGTAGGCCAGGCGGCCATCCACAAGTCGAGGGGGCGGAGGAGCAGGTGTGGGGGGAGAGAATGGACTGGTCCTTACCAGCTTGACATGGGAGACATGAAAGGACGGACAGACCATCATGGACCAGGGAAGCTGGAGATAGGTGACCGGGTTGATGCGACTCAGGATCTTGAATGGTCCTATGTAGCGAGCTTCCGCGAGTCCACCTATAAGGGAAGATCATGTGTGGACAGCCACACCCGTTGACCCGGGTTGCTCCATCCTCTGCCCATCCCCAGCCAGCCCTGGTCTCATCTGTCTGTAGACAGTTTGCCTGATGTTGGTGTCGGGCAGAGGAGCGGAGCAAGGCCTCTTGTTCAGGAAACACTGACACTCAAACAGCAACAGTCCAGTGGATGAGTTAGGCAGTGTGTTATGAGCATAATCCGCCCTCTAGTTGCTGGCCTGAGTGGAGACGAAGCAGTGGAGGAACTTCTCCAGCTCCTGGTTGGCCCACGATCTGAGACAAGGTCCTGGGGAAGTCCGTGTAGTCAAAAGACAAGGGTTACCATGAAATCAGCGGTCAGCATTCAACCACTTGGCTTCTTGAATGGAGACCATCCAGATCACAAAAAGATGAGGTGCCCCTCCAACCAGTCTCCACCCCTCAAGAGCCCACTTAACTGCCAAGAGCTCCCAGTTGCCTAAAGCGTATTTATTTATTTATTTAATTTTACCAAGTAGGCAAGTTGAGAACAAGTTCTCATTTACAACTGCGACCTGGCCAAGATAAAGCAAAGCAGTGTGACACAAATAAAAACACAGAGTTACACATGGAATAAACAAACATACAGTCAATATTACGATAGAAAAAGTCTATATACACTGTGTGCAAATGAGGTAGGATAAGGGAGGTAAGGCAATAAATAGGCCATAGTGGCGAAATAATTACAATACAGCATATAAACACTGGGGTGCAAAGGAGCAAAAATAAATTACAGTATGGGGTGAAGAAGATGGATGGGCTATTTACAGATGGGCTATGTAAAGGTGCAGTGATCTGTGAGCTGCTCTGACAGCTGGTGCTTAAAGTTAGTGAGGGAGTATATGAGTCCCCAGCTTCAGTGATTTTTGCAGTTCGTTCCAGTCATTGGCAGCAGAGAACTGGAAGGAAAGGCAGCCGAACGAGGAATTGGCTTTAGGTGGTGACCAGTGAAATATACCTGCTGGAGCGCGTGCTACGGGTGGGTGCTGCTATGGTGACCAGTGAGCTGAGATAAGGCGGGGCTTTACCTAGGAAAGACTTATAGATGACCTGTAGCCAGTGGGTTTGGCGACGAATATGAAGCGAGGGCCAGCCAACGAGAGTATACAGGTCGCAGTGTTTGGTAGTATATGGGGCATTGGTGACAAAACGGATGGCACTGTGATCGACTGCATCCAATTTGCTGAGTAGAGTGTTGGAGGCTATTTTGTAAATGACATCGCCAAAGTCAAGGATCGGTAGGATAGTCAGTTTTACGAGGGTATGTTTGGCAGCATGAGTGAAGGATGCTTTGTTGCGAAATAGGAAGCCAATTCTAAATTTAATTTTGGATTGGAGATGCTTAATGTGAGTCTGGAAGGAGAGTTTACAGTCATCCACATATTCTAAGTCAGAACCGTCCAGAGGAGTGATGCCGGACGGGCGGGCAGGTGTGGGCAGTGATCGGTTGAAGAGCATGCATTTAGTTTAACTTGCATTTAAGAGCAGTTGAAGACCATGGAAGGAGAGTTGTATGGCATTGAAGCTCGTCTGGAGGTTAGTTAACACGGTGTCCAAAGAAGGGCCAGAAGTATACAGAATGGTGTCTTCTGCGTAGAGGTGGATCATAGAATCACCAGCAGCAAGAGCGACATCATTGATGTATACAGAGAAAAGATTCGGCCCGAGGATTGAACCCTTTGGCACCTCCATAGAGACTGCCAGAGGTTCGGACAACAGGCCCTCCGATTTGACACACTGAACTCTGTCTGAGAAGTAGTTGGTGAACCAGGCGAGGCAGTTATTTGAGAAACCAAGGCTGTTGAGTCTGCGGATAAGAATGTTTGATTGACAGAGTCGAAAGCCTTGGCCAGGTCGATGAATACAGCTGCACAGCATTGTCGCTTATCGATGGCGGTTTTGATATCGTTTAGAACCTTGAGCGTGGCTGAGGTCCACCATTACCAGCTCGGAAACCAGATTGCATAGCGGAGAAGGTACGATGGGATTCGAAATGGTCGGTGATCTGTTTGTTAACTTGGCTTTCGAAGACCTTAGAAAAGCAGGGTAGGATAGATATATGTCTGTAGCAGTTTGGGTCTAGTGTCTCGTCGTTTGAAGAGGGGATTGACTGTGGCAGCTTTCCAATCTTTGGGTATCTCAGACGATACAAAAGAGAGGTTGAACAGGCTAGTAATGGGGATTGCAATAATTTTGGCGGATAATTTTAGAAAGAGGGGGTCCAGATTGTCTAGCCCGGCTGATTTGTAGGGGTCCAGATTTTGCAGCTCTTTCAGAACATCAGCTATCTGGATTTGGGTGAAGGAGAAATGGGGGAGGCTTGGGCAAGTTGCTGTGGGGGGTGCAGGGCTGTTGACCGGGGTAGGGGTAGCCAGGTGGAAAGCATGGCCAGCAGGTAGAAAAATGCTTATTAAAATGCTCAATTATCGCGGATTGAGGAGGTGCTCTTTTTCTCCATGGACTTTACAGTGTCCAAGAACTTTTTGGAGATTGTGCTACAGGATGCAAATTTCTGTTTGATAAAGCTAGCCTTTGCTTTTCTAACTGCCTGTGTATATTGGTTCCTAACTTCTCTGAAAAGTTGCAGTTGCGTTCCGCTGGTGAGAACCGCTTGGAGATAAAGGTGCAAGGGTGCAGTTTCTTGTCAACCTCGTTCAGCTGTGAAAGGAATGCACCTGCTCTGGTGTCCGAGGCGTCCACCTCCACCACAAAGGGACAAGTCGGATCAGGATGAATGAGGATGGGTCCAGAGGTGAAATGTCCCTTGAGCTCCATGAATGCCCTGTCAACTTCAGGGGTCCCACAAAACAGGTCTGGGACTTGCGGGTTAGGACATTGAGAGCCGCTGACAATGCACCAAAGCTGCATGTAAAATATCTGTAAAAATCGGCAAACCTGAGGATCTGTTGGTCATGCTTGAGTGAGATGGGACGGGGCCAGTCGGCGACCGCCTCAATCTTTACGGGGTCCATTTGGATGCCTGCGGTTGAGATAATGCGACCCAGGAAGGAAACCTGGGATATGTGGAACTCACACTTTTTTATATTTTTACATATAGTTGACTCTGCAGAAGGCGTCTCAGGACTTGGTGGACGTGCAGTATGTGTCCGGGA
Organism: Salvelinus sp. IW2-2015; assembly: GCF_002910315.2. NCBI lineage: Eukaryota > Metazoa > Chordata > Actinopteri > Salmoniformes > Salmonidae > Salvelinus > Salvelinus sp. IW2-2015. The sequence continues at coordinate 9,850,452 of NC_036849.1, read as the reverse complement.
GGGTCTTGGAGAAGATCAAGGTGTCGCCGAGGTAAACAAAGACGAAACGATTCAACATATCCCTCAGGGTGTCATTGACCAATGGTTGAAAGACTGTCGGTGAGTTCGATAATCCGAAGGGCATGACTGAAGTCTTCCACTCATCTCCCTCCCTGATTCTCACCAGATTGTAAGCATTGAGGAGGTCCAGTTTGGTGAAGAATTGGGCCCCTTGGACAAACTTCAATGCGGAGAACATCAGGGTTAGGGGGTAGCGATTCTTGATCGTAATCTGGTTCAGCCCTCTAATCAATGTAGGGACGCGGCCTCCATCCTTCTTTCCCATGAAAAGTCTGCATCAGCAGGGGATGTAGAGGGGTGAATGAAACCTGCCTCCAGCGACTCCCGGATGTAATTGTCCATGACTGCTGCTTCAGGGGTCGAGAGGTAATACAGATGACCCTGGGGAGGTGTGGCACCAGGTAGGAGTTCCATGGCACAGTTGTAAGGACAATGAGGGGGAAGGGTGGTGGCCTGCCTTTTACTGAAGGCCTCCCGATGGTCAAAGTATTTGGGAGGGAGAGCGGAAAAGTATTGGTCTTCAAAGGATGCAGGAGGACACGGCGAGGCTCTTGGTGGGGTGTCTACAGAGGGATGGGACATTTCACGCAGGGGATCTGTATCTCTCTGGCGAAGTCTTGATCAATGAAATTATCCGCGGCCCCGGAGTCCACTGGCTTGAATCTGGTGGCTGACGGTTGTCCCAGTGGAGGGTTGGGGTAGTAACAGACGGTGACTGGGTAGCCGGGAGGTAACTGCACAGCTCGTCAGGGTCTCCACCTGTCCTGAAGAGCCCTGGCATTTCCTGTCAGCTCTGGGCAGGTAGCACGGAGATGGCTGAGACCTCTGTCGTAGAGGCAGCAGCCTTCGCGCATGCGCTTGTCACGCACCTGTGGGCTCGCATGTGTGCGACCCAGCTGCATGGGATCCTCCATGCTGTGCTCGGTGGGCTTGGGGTGCTCAGGAAACCGGAATGCTGGAGTGGTGTCAAAGGGCGCTTCTCACCCATTCCCGGATGCGATTGTCAATCCTGTTTGCCAGTGTTATCAGGAACCCAAGGTCCTCTCCAAGTTCCTAAGCGGCCAGTTCATCTTTGATGGAGTTAGACAGACCCTGGTGGAAAGCAGTAACCAGTGCCTCCGTATTCCACCCACTCTCAGCGGCGAGGGTGCAGAACTCAATTGAGAAGTCAGCCACTGGTCTGGCCCCCTGGCGGAGGTTGAACAGTCGGCTGGCCGCTTATCGTCCGCCGACTGGGTGATCGAAGACTCGTCGCAGCTCGGCAGTGAAGGCTACTATGGATCTGCAAGATGGTGGCTGCTGTTCCCACACCGCCGTCCCCACGCCAGGGCCTTGCCCGAGAGTAGAGAGATGATGTAGGCGATCATGGCCCGATCAGTGTGGAACGAAGAGGACTGCAGCTCGAACAACAGAGAACACTGAGTGGGGAACCCCTTGCATCCTCCCGGGTGGCCGTCATATCGCTCAGGGGCTGGGATCTGTAGCACTGGGCGATGAGACCTGGGTATAGGCTCCTCCTGGGTTGGGAATGTGCCGTGGTTGGAGGGACTTGGCAAGTGCCCGAAGGGTCCTGGAGATTTGGGAGAGCTGTTCCTGCTGCCGTCCTAACAGTGCTCCTTGGTGGACTACCACATTCCGGATCTGGGTGATCTCTGCTGGGTCCATGTTGTGGCAGAAGCTTGAGTAAAAGTCTAAAAGTATTTGGATTGAAATATACTTAAGTATCAAAAGTAAATGTAATTGCTGAAATATCCTTTACAAACAAAGCATTTTTTTTATTGAGTCCGTCAGATCTAAGGCAGTAGGGATAACTAGGGATGTTCATTTGATAAGTGCGCGAATTGAACCATTTTCCTGTCCTGCTAAGCATTCAAAATGTAACTACTTCTGGGTGACTGGGAAAATGTATGGAGTAAAAAGTACATTATTTTATTTAGGAATGTCGTGGAGTAAAAGTAAAAGTTGTCAAAAATATAATTAGTAAAGTAAAGCACAGATACACCAAAAAACGACTTAAGTAATACTTAAAGTATTTTTACTTAAGTACTTTACACCACTGGTGAACTATCAGTCTGGATGCACACAAAAATTGTAACTGTTGTTTTGTTCACTGTTCTGAGTTAAGTAAGATCTGCATGCCTGCCACAGTTTACAGCTGGAATCCTGCAGCTAAAACAGTGCGGGACTGTGAGAATCATTTCACCCTTGCTGTTGCACACAGCAAGCAGGCGGCTCTCATCACAATTATTTGGTCAATTTTATACTTTGTCCAGGGGCCACTATAGCCCACACAGTGAAGCATTAATAATTTTGTTCACCTGCACCCAAGGTTAGATTGAATCAGTACACATAGGATTCATTATAATAAGTAGAAGTGCTCTGAAACAATATTTTTACAGAGCTTGATTTCTAACTTGAACTGAACATATTTATGCCCTATGTGTACAGCTATTCCTGTATGCAAACCCCTCAAATGTTGCTTTTTGCATATATGGTTAAAAAAATAAACATCTTTCCAATATGAAGCCATATGTTCCTCTGTGACATCTCTAACGCCTTGAAATTATTCTCTTAGAGCTATCGTTAAATTACAAGAAAAATAAGCTACATTTTTTTAAGCCAACAAAACATTACGCTTTCATGGAAGTATTATGGATGTCTGTCTCCATACTTGGTTGGTGGCAATCTGCTGACTGTTAATTAATTATTTATAGAAAAGACTAGGGCAATTCTTCTAATAGCAGATATTGAATAATGTAAGCCTGATTTACTTTTTTCCAAGAATCCTGGCCTGCCTTGAAAGCAAAACCTTGATGGGATAGCTCTCCAGGCATGCCCTCACACTAGGACATTGCATTGACACATTTACATCACCTTACCAAAGGTAATATATTAATGCAAATGTTAATACTGTGACGACCCTCCCACTCTGTCTGCCGTATTCTTTGTCTTTGCTCTTGTTTTCCTTATTAGGATGTTGGTGGGCGGAGCTGGGAAGGTCGTCTGCGAAATGCGACACACCTGGGCTCGGGTGTGTCCTAGGATAAATGCACCACTTTCCATTCATTGAGGAGACTCTCCATGTAGACACTGATAGATTTTGGTTGTGGCATTTTTGTGGTTGTTTTGTTTTTTTGTTTGCTTTGGTACCTTTCAACATCTCTCATTATCACATTTATGCAGGCAACCACTCACTTACACACACCATTATAATTGTATTTAGTTTACTTCAGTTAATACATATATTTTGTTATTCCTTATCTCCACGTTGTCTCCCTTTTTGTTACGAACTTCGAGCCGGTTCGTGACAATACCCTGTGTAACTTTCTATTTTACTGCTTTTTATGATACGTATCTGTGTAGCCAAGTATCTTTTAGCATGGTTTCCGATACACACAAAATTAATAAATGGAATACAGGGACTACAAAAGAAATAAACATTGGTACTCAGAATCTGGAGGAGCGTAGCCAACTACATGAGGAATGAAAAGCCACTCTCATAGTTACATTCCTTAAACACTTCAGATTGCTCTCTTAATCCAATACTTTTTTGTCCTTTCTCTGCCGCGTGCCGTTTAGCACACAATATTTTCTACTTTGTCAATGTCTAATGACACATACAGTATTACATTTATTGTAGAATATCATCAAGCGATAAAGGCTTAATCCTGCACACTACTTGTTGCACTAACATGGTTAGTCAATGCCTGGATAATTAATGAAGAAGAGTTGGTGAGGAAAAAAATAAAATAATGTCAGAGTATTTTAATTTCTCCCCTGCACAGATATTCATATACAGTGAGGGTTGTGTGGTGGAGGCACGGGGAGGTGCTCTGTTTATCAGTGATGGATAATCAAAATGGAGAGCTAGCTGCTCCTTTGAGAGCTGCTTTACGGCTGCTAGCTAACCGGCAGCAAACACTACTAACATGGAGGAAGGAGAAGGGTGAGCGAGAGAATCGTTAAGAGAGACATTGATCATTCTCAACTGATGGATAAACCCAATATTTCTCACTTGGAAGGGGAGAAAGAGCTAAATTAAGTGAGCCTGTATTTTTTTGCCCAGAGGACATGAATCGGCCAACAATTCAGCATTAATCTCAGGCAGGCGGGCAAGAGGTGGTGAGGAGAGACAGACAGGCATATGGCTCCTCCTCATATGAACCCCCTAGTGACTGATCACACTGCCTCCTCCCATGCTGGGATGTAAGGGAATAAGATGACATGTTGATCCATATCACCTCAGGCCTGTATAGTACCTACTCCCTACAGCCACACAGTTACACCTCTTCCTATTTCAGACAAACCATTTGATTCATTTACCCTCACACCCAATTTTCAGCTGATTAATGACATCATACTACAATCTGGAGTGTGATGCTGATAACGTTTTGTCTTAAATTCATCTTTCAGGTTTCAAGTCTTATTAGTTGTATGTACATGATACGCATGGTAGACATTGTCCAACAAAATGTTTACTTGCAGGTTCCATCTTGACAATGCAAAAACTAAAATAACTAATAAAAGATAAGAATATGAACATAAAGTAAATGGCAGTAGAATAGAATAAACATTTTAGGATAAGTACAATACAGGAAGGCACAATTTATAGTCCAATATTTACATGTGTAATGGGAAAGGGGGGGGATGGGGGGCAAGCCTATAAATTGAGCAGTGTATTAAGAGTCTAGTTGCAGCAGTTCTGATGTGTGTGTGTGTGTGTGTGTAACATGAATGTACTATGTGTGTGTGTATATGTCTGAGTGGGTGTGTGCATGATTGAGTGCATGTGTGCTAAGGTGCAGAGAATCAGAGCAGGTGGTCAGTCCAGTTAAAGTGTTCAGCAGTATGATGGCTTGTAGATAGAAACTGTCTCTGAAGCCTCCCGAGTGGCGCAGTAGTCTAAGGCACTGCGCCACTAGAGATACAGGGTTCGAGTACAGGCTCTGTCGCAGCCGGCTGTGACCGGGAGACCCATGGGGCGACGCACAATTGGCCCGGGTTAGAGGAGGGTTTGGCCGGCAGGGATGTCGTTGTCCCATCGCGCACTAGCGACTCTTGTGGCGGGCAGGTGCAGTGCATGCTGACATGGTCGCCAGGCGTATGGTGTTTCCTCCGACACATTGGTGCGGCTGGCTTCCGGATTCTTCCATTGGTGCGGCTGGCTTCTGGTGTGGCTAGCTTCCGGGTTCTGTTTCGGAGGACGCACTGCTCTCGACACTCGCCTCTCCCGAGTCGGTATGGGAGTTGCAGCGATGAGACAAGACTGTAACTACCAATTGGATACCACGAAATTGGGGAGAAAAAGGGGGTAAAAAAATGGTTTAAGACCTCATCCTCTAATACCGTCTGCCCGACGGTAAGGGAGAGAACTGGGGTGTGTGGGTTTCTTGATGATGCTGTGTTCCTTCCTCAGGCACCGTTTCGAGTAGATGTCTTAGATGGGCAAGAGCACGTCCCAGTGATGTACTAGGTTGTTGTCATAACACCACAATGCCAGTTCACTTACCTCCTCCCTATAGGCTGACTCGCCATTGTTGGTTATCAGGCCTACAACCGTGGTATTGTAGTAGTAACATAAGACACATGGATAACATATAAAGACATAAGACAGCTGAACATTAAAGTAACGAACCACATGTTCACGTTGATCATGAGACTGTGGTAATGGAGATATACTAAGYGACGTTCTGGCCCTCTTATTTTCTCCATTGTGCTGACAGACTGACCAGACACATGGGCACCTAAAACAATTGGACACACTAGACTTATAGTCTACACATTCCACTAAAAGCACACATACCAGAGAAATATGCCTAAAGCAATTGGACACTAGACAAATAGTCTGATCATTCCATTACGTACATACATGTCAGACAGATAGGCCCCTAAGGCAATTGGACACACTAAGGATAGGGGAGAACAGAACAAAGAGTGCATTGATTTAGTGGTGAAGGAAAGGGGCATGGGGTCTGTTGACACACTGGGATAGAGGGTCTGGCCACCATTATAAACTAATTGAAAGCAGATGGTGGTGAATGACTTCATAAGGGATGGACAATACTATGTGGGTATAAATATAAAGGACTGGACTTCTGAGAGTTGTGTGTTCCGCGGGGACATCCCAGTTGGCTATACAATTGTAATAAAAAGCATGTTTGATTTTACAAGTTCTGGTAAGCGTTGTATTTGAAATGATTTTCCACGACAGTATCTGTGTGAGTGTGGAGGAGGTGTTGTTGCCAATCTTCACAGCCTGCGGTCTGTCCTTCAGGATGTCTGTTCAGGATCCAGTTGCAGAGGGTGATGTCCAGACCCAGGCCTCTGAGCTTGGTGTTGAGCTTGGAGGGAACGCTGAAATGTAGTGAATGAACAACATTCACACATGGGTGTTCCTCTTGCCCACATGTGTTACGGCCATGAGAATATCGATGGAAATGGCAAAACAGAAAAACTGAAATATCATTTCTACCAGCATGTCACCTGTGCAACTAGAGAAAAAACTCTGGATCACCTTTACTCTCTACACAGAGACGCATACAAATCTATCCCTCACCCTCCATTTGGCCAATCTAACCATAACTCTATCCCCCTGATTCCTGTATACAAGCAAAAACGCAAACAGGACGTACCAGTGACGCTGTCAATATTGAAGTGGTCCAATGAAGCGGATGCTAAGATACAGGACTGTTTCATTATCACAGCCTGGAATATGTTCCGGTATGCATCCTATGGCACTGAGGAGTTTACCACATCAGTCACCGGCTTCATTAATAAGTGCATTGACGACATCGTCCCCACAGTGACAGTAGGTACATATCCCAACCAGAAGCCATGGATTACAGACAACATCCACACTGAGCTAAAAGATAGAGCTGCCACTTTCAAAGAGCTGGACACTAATCCACCCTCCAATAAACCATCAAATAGGCAAAGTGTCAATACAGGACTGAGATCAAACTTTTAAATTTTTTATTTAACGAGGCAAGTCAGTTATAAACAAATTCTTATTTACAATTACGGCCTACTCTGGCCAAACCCCAACGACGCTGGGCCAATTCTGCGCAGCACTATGGGACTCCCAATCACGGCCGGATGTGATACAGTCTTGATTTGAACCAGGTACTAAAGTGATGCCTCTTGCACTGAGATGCAGTGCCTGAGACTGCTACGACACTGGTGAGCACTGGATCAGACTCTAATCGGATGTGGCGAGGCTTGCAAACTAACAAGGATTACAAAGAGAAACCCAGCCCGAGAGCTGCCCAGTGATGTGAGCCTAAAGGACGAGCTAAATGCCTTCTATGCTCTCTTCGAGGCAAGCAACACTGAAACATGCGTGAGAGCAGCAGCTGTACCAGATGGCACTCTGATCACGCTCTCCATAGCTGATTTGAGTACGATCTTTAAACAGGTTGACATTCACAAGGTCGCAGGGCCAGACGGATTACCAGGACTCAGAGCATGCGCTGACCAGCTGGCTAGTGTCTTCAGAAATTTTCAACCTCTCCCTGACCGAGTCTCTAATACCTACATGTTTCAAGCAGAACCTGTGCCCAAGAACACCAAGGTAACCAGTCCAAATGACTACCGCCTCGTAGCACAAGAAATGCTTTGAAAGGCTGGTCATGGTTCACATCAACACCAACATGCCAGAAACCCTGGACCCACTCCAACTCGCCCCAACAGATCCACAGATTACGCAATCTCTATTGCACTCCACACTGCCCTTTCCCACCTGGATTAAAGGAACACTTACGTGACAATGCTGTTCAAAGACTACAACTCAGCATTCAACACCATAGTTCCCTCCAAGCTCATCACTAAGCTAAAGTCCCTGGGACTGAATACCTCCCTCTGCAACTGGATACTGCATATGGTGAGGGTACGCAACAACACATCAGCCACCCTGACCCTCAACACGGGGGCCCCTCAGGAGTGCATGCTTAGTCCCCTGTTGTACCTCTATTCACTGCGTGGTTGCGCACGACTCCAACACCATCATCAAGTTTGCTAATGACATGACGGTGGTGGGCCTGTTCACCAACGACAATATAACAGCCTATAGGGAGGAGGTCAGAGACCTGACAGTGTGGTGCCAGGGTAACAACCTCTCCCTCAACTTCCTTTGTCTTGCCCACGTTATCGTGGACTACAGGAAATGGAGGGACAAACACAGTCGTGAAGAGGCCACTATAATGCATCTTCCCCCTCAGGAGGCTGAAAAGATTTGGCATAGGCCCTCAGATCTTCAAAAAGATGATAGATCCACCATTGAGAGCATATTGACTGGCTGCATCACCGCTAGGTATGGCAACTGCTTGGCATCCAACAGCTACAGAGGGTAGTGCGTATGGCCCAGTACATCACTGGAGCCAAACTCCATGCCATCCAGGACCTCTACAGAAGGCGGTATCAGAGGAAGACTCCAAAAATGGTAAAATACTCTAGCCACCCAAGTGGCTCTCCCTCAACTTCCTTTGTCTTGCCCACGTTATCGTGGACTACAGGAAATGGAGGGACAAACACAGTCGTGAAGAGGCCACTATAATGCATCTTCCCCCTCAGGAGGCTGAAAAGATTTGGCATAGGCCCTCATAGACTGTTCTCTCTGCTCCCGCAAGGCTCCTGAACAGCTTCAACCCTCACGCCATAAGACTGGAAAGTAGTTAATCCGGGTAGCTATTTGGTTATCTGCATTTACCCTTTTAGCACTAACTCTTTTTTACTCTACCCACACACTCACACATACTTACACTGACACTCCAGCACACATTCTCACTCACACACAGGCACACATAAGCCACACACACACTTCCACACTCACCAAATACGCTGCTGCTACTGTCTATCCTGTTAACTAGTCACTTTACCCCTACCTACAGTATATGTACATACCTACCTCAATTTCCTTGTACCCCTGCATATCGACTCGGTATATAGCCAAGCTGTTATTGCTCATTGTGTATTTATTCCTTGTTTTAAATTTTATATATATATATATATATATATATATATATACAGTACCAGTCAAAAGTTTGGACACACTTACTCATTCAATGGTTTTATTTATTTATTTTTTCTACATTGTAGAATAATAGTGAAGACATCAAAACTATGAAATAACATAAATGGAATCATGTAGTAACCAAAAAAGTGTTATCCAAATATATTTAAGGACAGTGACCCAACACACCTCCAGGCTGTGTAAGGGCTGTTTGACCAAGAAGTAGAATGATGGAGTGCTGCATCAGATGACCTGGCCTCCACAATCACCCAACCTCAACCCAATTGAGATGGTTTGGGATGAGTTGGACCGCAGAGTGAAGGAAAAGCAGCCAACAAGTGCTTAGCATATTTGGAAAGTCATTCCAGGTGAAGCTGGTTGAGAGAATGCGAGTGTGCAAAGCTGTCATTAAGGCAAAGCGTGGCTACTTTTAAAAATCTCAAATACACACCACCGTTCAAAACTTTGGGGTCACTTAGAAATGTCCTTGTTTTTGAAATAAAATTAAATTTGCTGTCCATTAAAATAACATCAAATTGATCAGAAATACAGTGTAGACATTGTTAATATTGCAAATGACTATTGTAGCTGGAAATAGATGATTTTTAATGGAATATCTACATAAGCGTACAGAGGCCCATTATCAGCAACCATCACTCCTGTGTTCCAATGGCACGTTGTGTTAGCTAATCCAAGTTTATCATTTTAAAAAGGTTAATTGATCATTAGAAAACCCTTTTGCAATTATGTTAGCACAGCTCAAAACTGGCCTTCTTTATACTTGTTGAGTATCTGGAGCATCAGCATTTGTGGGTTCGATTATAGGCCAAAAATGGCCAGAAACAAAGACCTTTCTTCTGAAACTCGTCAGTCTATTCTTGTTCTGAGAAATGAAGGCTATTCCATGCGAGAAATTGCCATGTAATTGAAGATCTCGTACAACGCCCTTCACAGAACAGCGCAATCTGGATTTAACCAGAATAGAAAGAGTAGGAGGCCCCGGTGCACAACTGAGCAAGAGGACAAGTACATTAGAGTGTCTAGTTTGAGAAACAGACGCCTCACAAGTAATCAACTGGCGGGTTCATTAAATAGCACCCGCAAAACACCAGTCTCAACGTCAACAGTGAAGAGGCGACTCTGGGATGCTGTCCTTCTACGCAGAGTTCCTCTGTCCAGTGTTCTTTTGCCCATCTTAATATTTTATTTTTATTGGCCAGTCTGAGATTTGCCTTTTTCTTTGCAACTCTGCCTAGAAGACCAGCATCCAGTTAACTTGTGAGGTGTCTGTTTCTCAAACTAGACACTCTAATGTACTTGTTGGAAAGGGTCTGGTGTTTCTGGCATGTGGGCCATGACCAGGATGTTGAAGCACTTCATGAATGATGACTGAGGTGAGTGTGACAGGTTGAAAGTCATCTGGGCATGTCACCTTGTTTTTCTTGGGCACTGGGACGATGGCGGTCTCCTTAAAGCAGGTGGGGACTACAGCCTGGGACAGGGACAGGTTGAAGATGTTAGAGTAGACAGCTGGTCAGAGTTTTCCTCATGTCCGCCTCGGAGAGCAAAAGCACCTGGTCGTCCCGAGGAGCGAGAGTCTTCCTGGATGGCTCGGAATTGTCTGCCTTGAAATGAGCATAGAATATTTTAAGATCATCTGGAAGTGAGGCTTCGGTGGGCACCATACAGTTGGATTTGTAGACTGTGATAGTCTATAATCCTTGCCACGCCAGTCTGAGATGTCGGACATCAATTCAAGTTTGAGTCTGTATTGTCTTTTTGCACCTAGAATTGATTTGCGGAGCTCGTACATGCTTGCCTTGTACGCATTGCGTGCCACTGAGTCATCGGGTTTGTTCTGCTGACATTGAATGCTGCAGTATGGGCTTTCAGAATTGTACGTATAGCTCTGTTCATCCAGGGTTTTGGTTGGGGTATGTCCGAATTGTTATTGTGAGTACAACATCATCAACACATTTCCTAATGAAGCCTGTGACTGACAATGTATATTCCTCAATGTTGATGGATGAGTCCTGGGCGGTTGAATCCTGCAGCATTGAGACTGCCTCCTCTGGTGCTAATTGGTTCTTACTTTTTATATTTCTATTTAACCTTTAATTAACCAGGTAGGCTAGTTGAGAACAAGTTCTCACTTACAACTGCGACCTGGCCAAGTTAAAGCATAGCAGTGTGAACAGACAACAACACAGAGTTACACATGGAGTAAACAATAAACAAGTCAATAACACAGTAGGAGAAAAAAAAGAGTCTATATACATTGTGTGCAAAAGGCATGAGGAGGTAGGCAATAAATAGGCCATAGGAGCGAATAATTACAATTTAGCAGATTAACACTGGAGTGATAAATCATCAGATGATCATGTGCAAGTAGAGATACTGGTGTGCAAAAGAGAAGAAAAGTAAATCAAATAAAAACAGTATGGGGATGAGGTAGGTAAATTGGGTGGGCTGTTTATAGATGGACTATGTACAGCTGCAGCGATCGGTTAGCTGCTCAGATAGCAGATGTTTAAAGTTGGTGAGGGAAATAAAAGTCTCCAACTTCAGCGATTTTTGCAATTCGTTCCAGTCATTGGCAGCAGAGAACTGGAAGGAAAGGCGGCCAAATGAGGTGTTGGCTTTGGGGATGATCAGTGAGATATACCTGCTGGAGCGCGTGCTACGGGTGGGTGTTGTTATCGTGACCAGTGAACTGAGATAAGGCGGAGCTTTACCTAGCATGGACTTATAGATGACCTGGAGCCAGTGGGTCTGGCGACGAATATGTAGCGAGGGCCAGCCGACTAGAGCATACAGGTCGCAGTGCTATAAGGTGCTTTAGTTACAAAACGGATGGCACTATGATAAACTGCATCTAGTTTGCTGAGTAGAGTATTGGAAACTATTTTGTATATGACATCGCCGAAGTCGAGGATCGGTAGGATAGTCAGTTTTACTAGGGTAAGTATTGACGGCGGTGAGTGAAGAGGCTTGTTTGCGAAATAGAAAGCCGATTCAGATTTGATTTTGGATTGGAGATGTTTAATATTAGTCTGAAGGAGAATTAATGGCATTTGTCTGAAGGAATAAAAAAAGTGTATTATTTGGTCATTACTATTTACCATGTAATCTCTAAAAACTATGCCAGTAACAGTAGTGTAACTGGCATTTAGCAAATAAACTTAAACAAAAATTAAGTTAACTAAAAAATATTTTGCTAACTTCTCCACAAAAGCCCATAACCTACTGTAGGTACAGTGCTTTCCGTCATCTTCAAAAGCTTAGACATACGTATCCGTATTACTGTATATGCGTAAGGTCTGTGATGAGGGTATGCAGTGATAAGAGAAGGAGTGGGAGGTAGAGATGGCTGTCTTATTGGCCGCCTTATACTGTGTCTGTCTAATTAAACTGATTAGCACTTTCAGCAGCGATAGGAGTGGTCCTGCTCATCAGCATGCCTGTGGAGAAGACAGTCTCAGCTTTAATGTTACATGAGACGATAAGGAGAGGTCATCCATGGTGCACCCAAGAGAGTTACAGAGCGAAAAGAGAGGAGGGAGATGAGAGCGAAAGACAGAGAGGAGAGGGAAAGAAAAAAGAGAGCGGAGAACAAGAGAGAGAAGTGAGAGTAAAATAGGTTTCATGCAGTATAGGCCACTGAAATCAGTACACCAGACGCCATCCTTGGAGCCTCTGAAGTTTCTTATGCTTCTATACAGTGCTATCAGAAAATATGCATACCCTTAAAACCTCTACAGCTACCCCCCCCCCCCCCCTTCTTTCAATTCCTCCTGAAGCCATACCCAAATCTAACTGCCTCTAGCTCAGGCCCAGAAGCAAGGATATGCATATTCTTGGTACATTTGAAAGAAACCTCGAGAGTTTGTGTAAATGTGAATTGAATGTAGGAGAATATAACACAATAGATCTGGTTTAGATAATATAATGAAAAAAACATACGTTTTTTCTTTTTAATTGTTGTATCATCATCTTTAAAATGAACAAGATAAAACAAACATTCAGATATGAATATGAGGACAATTTCAGTGAAAAACATAAGAGGGCAACAGTACTTGTGCAAAGTTTCAGAATGATAACTTCCAAAAATGAGTGTGCTACATGACATTTATCATGAAGTCACCCAGGTGTCCCAAATGTACCCAAGTGGCCAAATTGGTGAAGGTATACATTTTGAAACAAATAACTATATACAAAATACCAAAATGGTATTCTAACACACCCCCCCAAAAAATGGAGGGAAAAAAATAATATATACATTTACAAAATAACATGGGTAACTATTTACACACTTTCAATATTTGGAAGACCCTCAGTCCTCTATCAAATCAAATCAATTTATATAGCCCTTCGTACATCAGCTGATATCTCAAAGTGCTGTACAGAAACCCAGCCTAAAACCCCAAACAGCAAGCAATGCAGGTGTAGAAGCACGGTGACTAGGAAAAACTCACTAGAAAGGCCAAAACCTAGGAAGAAACCTAGAGAGGAACCAGGCTATGAGGGGTGGCCAGTCCTCTTCTGGCTGTGCCGGGTGAAATTATAACAGAACAGATTTTCAAACGTTCATAGATGACCAGCAGGGTCAGACACTAATAATCACAGTGGTTGTAGAGGGTGCAACTGGACAGCACCTCAAGAGTAAATATGAACAGTTTACCTCTAGATGGCCCGGGAGGTGTGGAGCCAGAGACAGCAGGGGTCCAGCTGGATGAACCAGCTTCAGAGGGGGATGGACACGTTGGCACTGGGGGCTCCCATTCGGAGTCAGTGTCACTGTGAAAGAAAATGTTCAGTTAGAATAGTTTGACATATGATCCCTGTATCAACAGGTATAATAAACAGATATATAGAGTACAGGGAACATAAAGTGCTGTTCCATTTCACTTTGGCCATTGTTGTGGGCCTGCCTCAAATAGGCTATTTCATGTGGGGTACATGTGTACACATTTCATTACATTTTTATATATTGCAAATAAAATGTAAAAACAATCACAAATAATATTTTATATTATTAATTTCAAACAACGGCATTAGCATGAGAAGAACTTACCAGTCCAAAACAGTGTCCTCTCCGTTCAAAAAATATGCTTCCATTTGAGTCATGGTCGCTAACTGAGTCGTCTTCCAAAAGCATATGTTTCACTTTCACGATCAATTTCCTCTATAATTTTGTCAACATTCGTATATCTAGTCTTAGATTTAGCTTTCCCTGACTTATTCGCCATGATGTTCGATATATAAACAGCTGAAGATGCGCGTTACCGAAATAGTGCTGTGCGTAACAAGCTTGGCTCCTTCCAGTATGAATCTTCAATGGTAAAAGACCGTCTTTACGCCGAAGTTTACTACATGGGTTGGTCTTCCAACACAGAACCATTACATATTGCCGTTTACCTCTGCTCATTGGCTATCTACCCAGCTAGATTTCAAGATGATCAGTGGTCATTGGGTTAAAATACAGTCAATCAACGAAACAGCGGTCATATAATTGGTGCACAATGAGGTCTTTACTTGTTGTCTTCAATCGGTTTCTTTGGGTCAATACGTCCCGCGAAATGACCCATCAAGTTTGGTTGTGTTACAAACAAACAGTTGATTGCAATGAAACCAAACATGACTGGATAAAGTCAGGTTTAGTCTGTGTATTTACGTCGAATGTTTCGTCGAAAAATGAATGACACGAAATTCAACGAGATAAGCGTTCACAAAATGTTTCGTGTTAGGCTATAAAAATGGATTTAACCGAACAAAAGACCATTCATTGTGTAACAATGAGCCTTGGGATCTTCAAAGGTAAACAATTTATTTCATTGCAATCTGTGATTTTGTTACGCCTGTGCTGGTTGAAATAGTATTTTGGTATGGGGCTCTGTGCTCAGATAATCGCATCGTATTCTTTCGCAGTAAATCCTTTTTTAAATCTGACAACGCAGTTGGATTAGCAAGATTCTAGGCTTTTGAAGCATGTGAGACACTGTTTAATATGACTTTGTGGCGATCACCGTATGTTGTCGAATTTAAACCCGGTACCGGTATCCGTAGCGCAGAGAAGTTAATCTTGTTGTGTTACAGCCTGAATTCAAAATATATTATAACAAATTCACCCATCCACAAACAATACAAATTCACCCATCACTTTTGGTAGCAATTATAGCTAGGCAGAGTTCCTCTTCTAGGCAGAGTTCCTCTGTCCAATGTCTATGTTCTTTTGCCCATATTAATTGGGCCCGGGGGTTAATTGGGCCCGGTTCCTTCCCTGGGCGAGTACGCCAAGAAATCACTTTGGGCAATTCTCCACCAGTAACCTCTCGTCAACAACTCCCCTCAAACTACCGGATCTCACCATCCTTTCATGTCACCCTCCTCAGGTCGGTGGTTCCTGGTCCCTGGTACCCTGGTGGATGCCGTCCCCCGCGACACACCTCCGCCTACCCTGGACATTGAGGCGACCCCCGCCTATGCCATTATCTCCCTCCTGGATTCACAACGTCGTGGGGGTCGGCTCCAGTACCTGGTGGACTGGTAGGGGTACGGTCCTGAGGAGCGCACTTTGGTCCCGGTGGCGGTCATCCTGGACTCCAACATCATCCGGAATCTATACTGTCCGGACTGGCCCGCTCCTCACCCTCTGGGCCGTCCTCTTGCGGCTGGAGCCGCTCGTGGGGGTGATACTGTCACACCTACTCCCGCTCCCTTTCTCCAGTGCTCGGCGTTGCCGGTCTACTTATCCCTGGCAACAATCATTACACACACCTGCTCCCCGTTATTACGCACACCTAGTCATCATTATCTCCTTGATTACTTTGCCTTTATGTAGCCCTCAGTAGACAGCAGTCACTAGGTAGCATTGTTTTGATTCTGTACGCTTCTTGTTTTGTTTATCTGCATTTATCATTATTAAACTCACCTTCTGAACCTGCTTCGGGACTCCTGGCGTATTACGTTAGTGGTTCAAAGCTTGCGATCCCCCCAGCACGCACATGCACACAAGCACATGTGATGCATTTTCAAAACAAAGATACAGAATAAACTTTGTTTTACTCCTTCATTTTGAGCTGAGCCCTAAATCACTTTTGCGAACAGGCCTTTCTAATCAACCTGGCCCAGGTATCCTGGAAGGATATTGACCTCATCCCGTCAGTAGAGTACGCCTGGTTGTTCTTTAAAAGTGCTTTCCTTACCATCTTAAATAAGTATGCCCCCTTCAAAAAATGTATAACTAAGAACAGATATAGCCCTTGGTTCACTCCAGACTTGACTGCCCTTGACTAGCACAAAACACCCTGTGGCGTAATGCACTAGAATTGAATAGTCCCCGCGATATGCAACTTTTCAGAAAAGTCAGGAACCAATACACACAGTCGGATAGGAAAGCAAAGGCTAGCTTTTTCAAAATTTTCAAGATTTGCATCCTTCAGCACTAATTACAAAACGTTTTGGGACACTAAAGTCCATGGAGAATAAGAATACCTCCTCCCAGCTGCCCACTGCACTGAGACTAGGAAACATTGTCACTACTGATAAATCCACGATAATCGAGAATTTCAATAAGCATTTCTCTACGGCTGGCCCTGCTTTCCACCTGGTTACCCCAAGCCCGGCCAACAGCTTGGCACCCCCCGCAGCAACTGGCCCAAGCCCATCCCTGCTTCTCCTTCACCCAAATCCAGACAGCTGATGTTCTGAAAGAGCTGCAAAATCTGGATCCCTACAAATCAGCTGGGCTAGACAATCTGGACCCTCTCTTCCTAAAATTATCCGCCGAAATTTTTGCATTATCCGCCAAAATTGTTCAACCTCTCTTTCGTATCGTCTGAGATTCCTAAAGATTGGAAAATGGCCGCGGTCATCCCGCTCTTCAAAGGTTGAGATACTCTAGACCCAAACTGTTACACACCTATATCCATCCTGCCCTGCCTTTCTAAAGTCTTTGAAAGCCAAGTGAACAAACAGATCACTGACCATTTCGAATCCCACCGTACCTTCTCCGCTATGCAATCTTGTTTCCGAGCTGGTCACGGGTGCACCTCAGCCACGCTCAAGGTCCTAAACGATATCATAACCACCATTGATAAAAGACAGTACTGTGTAGCCGTCTTTATCGAACTGGCCAAGGCGTTCAACTCTGTCAATCACCGTATACTTATCGGCAGACTCAAAAGCCTTGGTTTCTCTACTGACTGGTTCACTAACTACTTCTCAGACAGAGTTCAGTGTGTGAAATTGGAGGGCCTGTTGTTCGAACCTCTGGCAGTCGCTATGGGGGTGCCACAGGGTTCAATTCTCGGGCCGACTCTGTTCTCTGTATACATCAATGATGTCGCTCTTGCTGCGGGTGATTCTCTGATCCACCTCTACGCAGACGACACCATTCTGTGTACATCTGGCCCTTCTCTGGAAACTGTGTTAACCTCTTGAGAATACAGGGGGTGCTATTTTCGCATTAGCATAATTTGCTCTACAGATTAAACTGCCTCTTATTCAATTATTGCTCTTACTATATGCATATGAATCATACCATTGGAAAGAAAACAATCCCTAGTTTCTAAATCCGTTTCAATTTTGTCTCTGAGTGATACAGAAGTCATTCAACAGCACTTTCCATGACCAAGAACATAAAATCAAGATGTTTATGCTGGCTTCAAAGCTCTGCCTATATATGGTCGTGCCTCCTATGACCCGAAACACAACTCACTGGCCTTCCTCTGGGTGTCTAGAGGGAGTCAGGAGGAAAAATTTCTGTGTCTATCTTGGGACTGAGGTGAAATGACGAGCAAATCTTTGCGATGACCGACAACTTCCGGTGCTTTGGTTGATGGAAATTGGAGCTAGCGTTTGTCTTCTGTTGTGCGCCATTATGTACCTCCGTGTGAAGTTGTTTGATACATGTGAGCCAGATCTCGTAATGTATGTTTTTCAATTAGTTTAATCAGGTATTAATTTTGAATTTTTTCAGGGAGTTTTTTTTCGGTGTTCCGTTTGTTAGATTTTAGTATCGTTTGATGAATCCGTGCATCGACCGTGTACTGTGCTCAATGGGAGTGGGAAAGGAACGACTCTGAACGGACCAACAACTCATCTTGACAAGGACACGTGTTGATCCAAGCATTCGTGATGAAAGATCAGCCATAGTAAGACGCAATTGACGATGTTATATCATATTGTTGTGCATGTGATCTTGCGTGGGGCCCAGGCCGAATCTGCCTGGTATAGCTATGCTATTTTAGGCGCCTACCATTTTGTTTCGTTATAAAAATTTAGAGAAATCTGAAATATGTTGTGGATTCACCGATGTTGGGCTTTTCATATCTGTACGCTGTGTATTTCTGAAATGTTTTAAAATGAGTAATTAAGTTATATGACGTTGGTTCTCTGTAATTTGTTCTGGCTTGGTCGGCACCGTTTTAGATTGCAGCTGCATGTAGAACTGTGATTTATACTGAAAAAAGTGCACATTTACAGAAAAAAAAACTATGGTATACATAAATATGTTATCAGACTGTCATCTTATGAATTTGTTTCTTGTTAGTGGCTAATATATTTTTATTTAGTCGAATTAGTGATAGCTACTGACGCAGGGAAAACTGTTGGGAGTGAAAAAATCCTCCTTTGCTAACGTGGTTAGCTAATAGATTTACATATTGTGTGCTTCCTGTAAAATCTTTAAAAATCTGAAATGGTGGCTTTATTCACAAGACCTGTATCTTTCATCTGGTGTCTTGGACTTGTGATTTAATGATATTTAGATGCTACAAGTTACTTGTGACGCTATGCTAGCTATGGCTAGATCAGTGGGGGGTGGGGGGGGGGTGCTACCGGATCAGGGTTGGTGACTCGTGAGAAGTTAACCTTTCTGAACCACCCATCCCGTATCCGGGATAATTGTCATCAGAAACGCTGACTAGCATAGCCCAGCCTAGCGCCAGAGGTATATAATATAATTTCATGAAATCACAAGTGCAATATTGCAAAACACAGGTTAGCCTTTTGTTAATCCATCTGTCGTCTCAGATTTTGAAATTATGCTTTACAGCGAAAGCAATACAAGCGTTTGTGTAAGTTTATCGATCGCGCGACAAAACAATAAGTACACCTAGCATCAGGTAACTTGGTCACAAATCAGAAAAGCAATCAAATGAATCGTTTACCTTTGATGATCTTCGGATGTTTTCACTCACGAGACTCTCAGTTAGACAACAAATGTTCCTTTTGTTCCATAAAGATATTTTTTTATATACAAATACCTCCGTTAGTTTGATGCGTTATGCCCAGGAATCCACCGGAAAGAGCAGTCGCGACAAAGCCGACAAAAAATCCAAATTATATCCATAATGTCCACAGAAACATGTCAAAGTTTTTTATAATCCATCCTCAAGGTGTTTTTCAAATATCTATTCGATAATATATCAACCGGGACAGTTGGCTTTTCACTAGGACCAGGAGTAACAATGGCTGCCTTTCTCTTTTGCGCACAAGTCACTCTGAGAGCCCACACCTATCCACTTACGCAATGTGGTCGTTCACGCTCATTCTTCAAAATAAAAGCCTGAAACTATGTCTAAAGGCTGTTGACACCTTAGGGAAGCCATAGAAAAAGAAGTCTGGTTGATATCCCTTTATATGGGCAATAGGGATGCATAGGAACAGAGAGGTTTCAAGAACAGGGGCACTTCCTGATTGGATTTTCCTCAGGTTTTAGCCTGCAATATCAGTTCTGATATTTTGACAGTTTTGGAAACTTCAGAGTGTTTTCTATCCTAATCTGACAATTATATGCATATTCTAGTTTCGGGGGCTGAGAAATAGGCACGTTTTTTAGCCAAAAACGAAAATATCGCCCCCTAGTCTTAAGAAGTTTTAACAAACCTCCAAATGACCTTCAAAGCCATACAACACTACTTCCATGGCCTCCAATTGCTCTTAAATCCAAGTCAAATGAAATGCATGCTCCTCAACCGATCGCTGCCCGCATTCGCCCGCCCGACTAGCATCACTACTCTGGACGGTTCTGACTTAGAATATGTGGACAACTACAAATACCTAGGTGTCTGGTTAGACTGTAAACTCTCCTTCCAGACTCACATTAAGCATCTCCAATCCAAAGTTAAATCTAGAATCAGCATCCTATTCCACAACAAAGCCTCCTTCACTCATGCTGCCAAAAATACCCTCGTAAAACTGACTATCCTACCGATCCTTGACTTTGGCGATGTCATTTACAAAATAGTCTCCAACACTCTACTCAGAAAATTGGATGCAGTCTATCACAGTGCCCTCCGTTTTGTCAACAAAGCCCCATATACTACCCACCACTGCGACCTGTATGCTCTCGTTGGCTGGTTCTCACTACATATTTGTCGCCAAACCCACTGGCTCCAGGTCATCTATAAGTCTTTGCTAGGTAAAGCTTTGCCTTATCTCAGCTCACTTGTCACCATAGCAACACCCACCCGTAGCACGCACTCCAGCGGGTATGTTTCACTGGTCATCCCTAAAGCCAACACCTCCTTTGGCCGTCTTTCCTTCCAGTTCTCTGCTGCCAATGACTGGAACGAATTTCAAAAATCACTGAAGTTGGAGACTTATATTTCCCTCACTAACTTTAAGCGTCAGCTGTCAGAGCAGCTTACCGATCACTGCAGCTGTACACAGCCCAACCAACTACCTACCTCATCCCCATATTTGTTTTTCTGCTCTTTTGCACACCAGTATCTCTACTTGCACATCCTCATCTGCACATATGTCACTCCAGTGTAAATTGCTAAATTGTAATTACTTCGCCACTATTGGCCTATTTATTGCCTTACCTCCTTACTTCATTTTGCACACACTGTATACAGATTTTTCTATTGTTTATCCTCTGTGTTGTTGTTTTTGTCTCACTGCTTTGCTTTATCTTGGCCAGGTCGCAGTTGTAAATGAGAACTTGTTCTCAACTGGCCTACCTGGTTAAACAAAGGTAATCAAAAAAAATAGAGGCAGGATACCTTTCCACATGACTAAGCATGTATTTAATGTTGCAAAAATGACTAACTCATTTTCGACCAAATGACCAGCCTTTTTTCTTGATAGGGCAGTACGTTAGTGACCAGATCGAATAAGCAAAGGTATGAATATAAAATACAAATGGTAGGCTATATCTAGCCTATTAACCCATTGACACATACCAAAACACGGTGTGATCATTGTACAGTGGTCCCTGTAGTGTACGTTCAAACCGGTGTGATTAGAACGCTTATTTAAAACGTCCAGTTTCGATTGATACAACTGTCAACATTTGTTACTTTTAGAGAAACATTTTGCACAAACACAGTCCTTACAACGTTATGTCCTGAATGTGAACAGTTTATTTTTGGATGCAATTTCCTGACATTCACAGAAGTGGTGACAGCATAACACAATCATCCAAACCAGAAAATGTAGGCTACATTAGTCCTAGCGCTAACTGAGGAAAGATTGACCTAACACATTCACAATCATATTTAGCTAACTCTCGGCTGACAGAAATCATAAAATGACTATTTACAATTCATCACATCACGGGTGGGCTCTCCATTGATCAAATGAATTTAGTAAAACAGTTTCTAATCCGACTATGGGTAGTTTGTGCACCCCACCATTTATGTTTTTTTCGGGTCAACCAAAGATAAGAAGATGAGACAAGATGAGTTTGGTCTGTTATGGCACGGGGAGATGGTGGAAGCAGAAGTGTTGTTTGAAGCTGAAAGCACGTTGAGAACAGTTAGTGACAAACATAAGTGGACAACAGTGAAGTCCAAGAATGGAACAAAAAGGGCTACAATTGTTGTGGAAAATTAGTCTGAATCGTTGCTTGTTGTAGTACGTTTTTTGGATAAGGATGTTTATTTACAAAACCCTTTTGACGTCACGATTATGGTGAAGGCGTTGGGAAAAATTGATGCAGTCAAAGTAACCAGGAGTGGTATGGTGTTGATACCGTGTATCTAAAGAACAAAAGGAGTGTGCATTGTGGCTCATGAAATTATCGACCCAAGAAGTGGACAACTTTGATTTTCGTAGCAGGGCACCTGTTAAAGGTGTTACCTCTGGCGTCCCGTTGGACATTGATATTCAATATCTTAGGCTAAAAATTCAAGGAGTTAATGTAGTTAATGTACGTCGCTTGACCCGTATGGAGAATGGGAAAAGGGAATAATGTTTATCTGTATTATTGATGTTTGATGAGTATTGCCCTGTTAGGGTGAAAGAGGTTGAGGTGTCAAGGATCAGCAAATCTCCTATGTGGAGGCGGTAAAGAGAGTTGAAGGGGCAAGAGGCCACAGTTCTGAAGAAGATATGGCAGTGCATGCTCCACAAACAGTTGCAAATGTTTTACATCAGTCAAGTGATCTGGATACACTTACTGTGAAGGTGGATTTTGTAGCATTTATAGCCACAGTTATGAATTGTACTGCACAAGTGTCCCAAAAGCTGGACATCATATCTGCAGCCGAAAAGGTTTTGCAAGGACTGTCGCCAGGAAATGTCCCATCATCAAAGGATCCTTCTGAGCCTGTGTAGGGACATGATTAAAACAGAAAAGCAGGCTGATTTAGTTTTAACATTTCATTATTGATAGTTTGTACGGAATTGTATTTATATATTAAAATGTTATACCAAAGATGAAGAAGAAGTTTGGTCTGTTTGCAGTATGCATGTTGAAGGGTGTCATCTACCATCATTCATTATCCTTCAGTCCTTATGATTTTTAAGTAATTAATTTGCATTTTATTGCATGACATTAGTATTTGATACATCAGAGAAGCAGAACTTAATATTTGGTACAGAAACCTTTGTTTGCAATTACAGAGATCATACGTTTCCTGTAGTTCTTGACCAGGTTTGCACACACTGCAGCAGGGATTTTGGCCCACTCCTCCATACAGACCTTCTCCAGATCCTTCAGGTTTCGGGGCTGTCACTGGGCAATACGGACTTTCAGCTCCCTCCAAAGATTGTCTATTGGGTTCAGGTCTGGAGACTGGCTAGGCCACTGAGCTGCTTCTTACGGAGCCACTCCTTAGTTGCCCTGGCTGTGTGTTTCGGGTCGTTGTCATGCTGGAAGACCCAGCCACGACCCATCTTCAATGCTCTTACTGAGGGAAGGAGGTTGTTGGCCAAGATCTCGCGATACATGGCCCCATCCATCCTCCCCTCAATACGGTGTAGTCGTCCTGTCCCCTTTGCAGAGAAGCATCCCCAAAGAAATGTTTCCACCTCCATGCTTCACGGTTGGGATGGTGTTCTTGGGGTTGTACTCATCCTTCTTCTTCCTCCAAACACGGCGAGTGGAGTTTAGGCCCCAAAAAGCTCGATTTTTGTCTCATCAGACCACATGACCTTCTCCCATTCCTCTTCTGGATCATCCAGATGGTCATTGGCAAACTTCTGACGGGCCTGGACATGCGCTGGCTTGAGCAGGGGGACCTTGCGTGCGCTGCAGGATTTTATTCCATGACGGCGTAGTGTGATCTCAGGTCATTGACCAGGTCCTGCCGTGTAGTTCTGGGCTGATCCCTCACCTTCCTCATGATCATTGATGCCCCACGAGGTGAGATCTGGCATGGAGCTCCAGACTGAGGGGGATTGACCTTCAAGTTCTTCCATTTTCTAATAATTGCGCCAACAGTTGTTGCCTTCTCACCAAGCTGCTTGCCTATTGTCCTGTAGCCCATCCCAGCCTTGTGCATGTCTACAATTTTATCCCTGATGTCCTTACACAGCTCTCTGGTCCTGGCCATTGTGGAGAGGTTGGAGTCTGTTTGATTGAGTGTGTGGGGACAGGTGTCTTTTATACAGGTAACGAGTTCAAACAGGTGCAGTTAATACAGGTAATGAGTGGAGAACAGGAGGACTTCTTAAAGAAAAACTAACAGGTCTGTGAGAGCCGGAATTCTTACTGGTTGGTAGGTTTTCAAATACTTATGTCATGTAATAAAATGCAAATTAATTACTTAAAAATCATACAATGTGATTTTCTGGATTTTTGTTTTAGATTCCGTCTCTGACAGTTGAAGTGTACCTATGATAAAAATTACAGACCTCTACATGCTTTGTAAGTAGGAAAACCTGCAAAACCGGCAGTGTATCAAATACTTGTTCTCCCCACTGTATATTATGGTCTTTACATACGGTGTGCTACAGTATAAACAACACGATATACAGAAAATAATGCACTTACTTTGATTGGAACGCACACATGTCCAAAGTTATTATTTGTAAAGAAAACAACAATGAAGCCAATGCAAGAGCCAGAAAGAAAATGTGCCTTGGGGAAAAGGTTTGTGCTAGACTGTGCAAATGTCTATCTTTTTTCCTGGGAAATTTTCCATGGGAAGTTAAGCCTGGGAATTTGGGGAATTTTGCTTAAATTCATCAAAAACGTTAGCTTATAACAGTGAACCTTTTTTTGCGGGATACACATAAGGCAATTCTAGGTCTTGTGGCATATTTTGGTTAAACTATCCCCAATTCAATGGAATTGCAACCCTCTGCATGCATAGTGCACTCTTGCATCACATGTACAGCTGATCCTCAAGATCTTGCACACTAATGAGATGCTATTGAGCCCACACTACTACACTGTCTGAGCCAAGGACTACATGCTCTCTGGTAAGTTTTGATTACAATATTTTATATGACATACATGATTTTTTCTTAAAGTAAATAGTGGCCTACAGCAAAGTGTGTTTAAATAATTTCTGACTTGTTAACAATTCCTGATAGTTAGTTTTTGCTACCATGTGGGTTTTAGCTTGCTTGAGCATGCTAACTAAGGAGTGTTCATTTACCTGTTTCCATACATGTTTCATTTTAAACATTTATCTTACAATGGAGTTGTTTAATCTAACTGCTTATCTATATATGGAATTGTATTTGGTTTTTTTACTCCTTTTTTTCTGAATCATTACAGGAAAATGCCATGGTCACTATCTGTGTGGAGACATTTCACTGCATCTAATGTAGAAGGAAAGGCTGTGTACATTTGCAAATACTGTGCCAAATCCTATGTGAAGAACGCAACAAAGATGCAGAATCATCTGGCCAAGTGCATAATGTTCCCTCAGTGCTTACAACAAGCAACCCCTGACAAAAATCCCTATACTTCTATTTGAGGTGAAAATGATGAATCAGACACCTTATCGATAGCAACAGCTCATGGTCCTCCTGAAATCAGAAGTTTTTTTGACTCAATTGAGGAACGTAGTCAGAGAATTGCTGATTAATGGCTTGCTTGAGCTGTGTGCAACTGGTTCACCTCTGATGCTCACAGGCAATGTGTATTGGAAGATATTTCTGAATGTTCTTCACCCAGCATACACCCCTCCAACCAGACATGCTTTATCTACTAATTTGCTGGATGCAGAGTTCAACAGAGTTCAAGTGAAGGTCAAGCAAGTCATAGAGAAAGCAGACTGTATTGCAGTCATCTCTGATGGGTGGATGAATGTTCGTGGGCAAGGAATAATTAACTACATCATCTCCACCTCTCAACTTGTATTCTACAAGTGCACAGACACAAGGGACAACAGACACACCGGTCTCTACATTGCAGATGAGCTGAAGGCAGTCATCAATGACCTTGGACCACAGAAGGTATTTGCACTGGTGACAGACAATGCTGCGAACATGAAGGCTGCTTGGTCTAAAGTGGAGGAGTCTTACATTCACATCAAACCCATTGGCTGTGCTGCTCATGCATTGAATCTGCTCCTCAAGGACATCATGGCACTGAAAACAATGGATAAACTCTACAAGAGAGCCAAGGAAATGGTTAGGTATGTGAAGCGCCATCAAGTTATAGCAGCAATCTACCTCACCAAGCTAAGTGAGAAAAATAAAAGCACCACATTGAAGCTGCCCAGCAACACCCGTTGGGGTGGTGTTGTCATCATGTTTGAAAGCCTCCTGGAGGGGAAGGAGTCTCTCCAAGAAATGGCCATATCACAGTCTGCCGACCTGGACAGCCCCATCAACAGGATCCTCCTGGATGATGTATTTTGGGAGAGAATGGTAAGCAGCCTGAAACATATAGCAGTAGCCATTGCATGGATTGAGGGAGAGAATGCCATCCTGTCTGATGTTCAGACTCTGCTTGCAGATGTAAGAGAAGAAATTCGTACTGCCCTGCCCACTTCACTGTTGCTCCAAGCAGAGGAAACTGCAGTTCTGAAATACATCAAAAAGCGCGAAGACTTCTGCCTGAAGCCCATACATGCCGCAGCGTACATGTTGGACCCCAAGTGTGCTGGCAAGAGCATCCTGTCTGGTGCAGCGATCAACATGGCCTATGGTGTCATCATTACCGTGTCTGCTCACCTTAGCCTGGATGAGGTGTAAGGTTCTTGGCAGATGGGCAAATTACACTTCCAAGAAAGGGATTTGGGATGGAGATGCAAAATGGCAGTCTTGCCAACATATCTCATAAGCTACCTGGTGGAATGGACTTTGTGGATCTGAGGCTCTTTCCCCTGTTGCCTCCCTCATCCTCCAAATCCCACCAACATCAGCCGCCTCCGAGCGCAACTGGTCCTTGTTTGGGAACACACACCAAAGCACGCAACAGGCTGACCAATACAAGGGTTGAAAAATTGGTGGCCATCTTGGCAAATTTGAGGCATTTTGAGCCTGACAATGAGCCATCCTCAACAAGGTTGGAAAGTGACAGTGAAGATGAGGTCTCAGAGTCTGATGTTCAAGATGTGGACATTGAGTAGGTCCAGGGAGAAGACATGGAAGTCTGAGAGGAAGACAACCAAAGCTTTAGTTTCCAGACTATCATTTTACAGATGTATGTTGAAAATGTTTTTGGGAGATGCGATGGATCTTTGGTGATCATTCAATATCCCCTTTTGTTGTTCAGTGAAATCATCCCATGTGAAGAGTCAACTCATTTAATAAGTTCAATTCGTAACAAAATAGTTTTTTTTATTTCTATTGGAAGGATGTAATCATTTGGAATTATGTCTACTTTATTATGATAAGGTAAAAGGTTTTTGTTTCTGTCTCCATATGATATATCCAATGCAAAAAAAACATCTACATTTAAATGGTATTAATATTAATTTGCATATATTTCCGTTAATACCCATGGAAAGTTTCCACCTCTGAACATTCCCCAAAATGATGCAACCCTACTCATGCGTGAAAAGGTAAAAATGTGTAAGAAAAAAAACAAAACATTCAGTTTCACTCGCAACCACCCAAAACCTTCTCACAGTTCTACTGTAGCTCACCCGACCTGTGTTGATTGACAGTTTGCTGGTCCAATCAGAAGGTCGAGTGTGCGTTTTCACCACAGATCTTTTTTATATGTACAAACGTAGCTAGTCGAAGCTAGCCGAACGTAGCTAGTCGAAGTTAGCTGGTCAATCAAGCAACTCTAGCCCAGACGTTGGAGTTTCTTTGCAGCCTCCGGTTTCATTTCCAAAATAAAAGTCTAGAGCTTGTTTTAGAACGGTATTTGTTAACAACGTTATACCAGTAGATGGCGTAGTATAGGCTTTGGCCTTCAGCAAATGACTTGTGTGAGAGTGATTCTATAAAATTAAATCACACCTTTTCCAGTATTTGGGAGCACGGACTGTAGGCGTTATATTAGGCATTTTGACTGTTGTATTTGCAAATTCCTTCACTCTGTATGTAGGCTTGTAATAGCCATTTGCATTGCACAACCCCCTCACGCAGAGGCTATATCCATGTCAATAAATGAGACAAAACAATATATTGATTAAGTCTTGGCTATAATCTGTCCTGAGCGAAATAGCCAAGGGGTCCCAAATGGTCAAGACTATCTATAGCCTATTATTATTGCCAGTACTGTTCTCCCTATCAGCCACTACACGTGCTTCTTCAACAATTTTGTTTAGATGTTGTCACGTTCGTTGAAATGAGCAGACCAAGCGTGCATAGAGTTTCACATGTTTATTTTCATGAAACTCACCAACAAAAACAATAAACAGTAAACGAGACGTAACGACTGGAGTGCTCAAAGGCACTACACAAATTTAAGATCCCACAAACTAAAGTTGGAAAAAAGGCTGCCTAAGTATGATCCCCAATCAAAGACAACGATAGACAGCTGCCTCTGATTGGGAAACATACCCGGCCAACAAAGCAATAGAAAAACTAGAATGCCCACCCAAAACACACCCCGACCTAACCAAATAGAGAAATAAAAAGGCTCTCTAAGGTCAGGGCGTGACAGATGTATTTAGAGGCTATATTTAGAGTCCTGTGAGCTAGGATCTCTTATTAAGGGGAGGCCTATAATAGAGACACTTATAAAACACAAAGTTCTAAAATTATTCCGCAAGACACCAGTACCCAAAATGATAGCCTAAATTGCAATGCTTACAAGTTGAAGGCCTATTTTTTTATTTGGATAGGCCTAAATTAAACATTGAATTATTATTATTAAAGTGATAGGCTAAAGAACTTTAGATAATTTGGAATACACACATTTCAATAAACGAATGGATAAGACTGTTCTATTCTGTGATTTAGTTCCTATTGCAACTCAGACAAATGACAGAATGGATGACATACTGACTGACTGAACTGAATGAAGGATGAATTAAATGTTCAAATATGTTGGAATGATGAGTTGCACGCATCATGCATGCTCTGCACTTTATTTGGCTCGTAGGCAAATAGGCCTACATTAGGGTATAATGACTCTATGGCTGCATGCCTCCAGAAGGGCATCTTCTGAGGCTGAGCTGAAGCATGGTGCTATGGTACTGCATGTAGATCACAAGCTCTTCAACTGGGCAGCAGTGTCACGATGGAGAGAATAGCCAGTACGGAGACTACCTAAGACCACTGCAACAGAGTTGTTGTAAAGTGTTGGAATAAGCTTATGCCAGATTTAGCCTACATTTAAACTCTTCCTTGTTCATTTCAAAGTCCATATGTTCATGACCCGATTCATATAAATCACGTCAAATTATATACAGAATATTCTCTGGCAACATTTT
Source organism: Salvelinus sp. IW2-2015 (assembly GCF_002910315.2). Taxonomy (NCBI): domain Eukaryota; kingdom Metazoa; phylum Chordata; class Actinopteri; order Salmoniformes; family Salmonidae; genus Salvelinus; species Salvelinus sp. IW2-2015. Next base: position 9,821,361 of record NC_036849.1, on the reverse strand, counting down.
GAGTGATAAAATAAGTGGCAAAGACTCCAGTGGTCATACATAATACATAGATGCACCAAACATCTATTATTATTCGATGTTTCATTATTCCTGGTAGATACTACTGCTTATGTAAATTTTTTCCTGGTAGATACTACTGGTTATAATTGCAGACAGAGCCTAAAGAATGGGATGGTGCATTATTGAATTAGTCATATTTTGATAAGGTGCATGCATGGGGATGTCCACATCCCCAGAGATATGCCCATGCTGTAGGGATACACCTAGCGGACTGAAACTTCACTGTGTTATGCTTGTTCTCGTAGCACTCCTCACAGGCCGTTTGGTGTATATTTCGTTGGTGAGATGAAACTGCACAAACTCTGAAAAGTATTATTGTACATCAGAATTGCAACACAAGACTTGTTCAAGCCTAAAATGTTAGTTTGTAATCGTAACATGGTGTTTGTATGTTCACGTTTATGTTTCTTGTTTCACACATGGCTTTTCTTATGATCCAAACAATACATATGTTCAACCTTTTGGTAGGTATCTGGCTCCATACGTAAGGTTCCAAGTCAAAGTCAAGTCTTAAGTTTTATTTTCTATCAAGTCAAGTGTCAAGTCATAAAATGTGTGACTCAAGTCAAACTCGAGTCCAAGTCATGTGACTTGAGTCCACACCTCCGGTAGTAAGCTAATTGGAATGACTGGAAATCTGACAGACTTTGGTTGTTAATGTGAAGATATAGCCTAATCATGTAATTATCTGTATTAGAAAGCAATGGGTTAGAAGAAGCCTACATAACCAACCTGTAAAGTAAAATGCAACATACACTACATGAGCAAGAGTATCAAATCAAATCAAATCAAATTTTATTAGTCACATACACATGGTTAGCAGATGTTAATGCGAGTGTAGCGAAATGCTTGTGCTTCTAGTTCCGACAATGCAGTAATAACCAACAAGTAATCTAACCTAACAATTCCACAACTACTACCTTACACACACACACAAGTGTAAAGGGATAAAGAATATGTACATAAAGATATATGAATGAGTGGTGGTACAGAACGGCATGGCAGATTTGCATGTAGATGGATTATAGAGTACGGTATCAGGGTACAAACTTCTTATTGAGCTATGAGGTATGTAAGGTTATTGTTAAACATTATATTAAGTGTGCATAGTTTAAAAGTGGTCTAGTGTTGCTATAATGTATGGAACATGATCGCAGATGCCATGTACGATGATATAGAGTACAGTATATACATAGTTTAGATGGTGGTAATTGGGTAGGTGTAAACATATAATTTAATATAGTGGCGATTGTTTTAAGATGTGTGCTAGTGGTACATTTTTACATAATTTCCATTCAATTTTCCCATTTTTTAGTGGCTGGTAGTGAGTCAGTATGTTGGCAGCGGCCGTAAATGTTTAGTGGTGGCTGTTTAACAGTCTGATGGCCCTTGAGATAAAAGCTGTTTTCAGTTCCTCTCGGCCTGCTTTGATGCACCGTGTACTGACCCGCCTTCTGGATGATAGCGGGGTGAACAGGCAGTGCTTGGGTGGTTGTTGTCCTTGATGATCTTTATGGCCTTCGCTGGACATCGGTGTGTTAGGTGTCTGGAGGGCAGGTAGTGGTCCTCGGTGATGCGTTCTTGCAGACCTCACTACGCTCTCTGGAGAGCCTTACGGTTGTGGCGAGCAGTGCTACCAGGCGGTGATACAGCCGACAGGATGCTCTCGATTGTGCATCTGTAGAAGTTTGTGAGTGCTTTATGTGACAAGCCGAATTTCATTCAGCCTCCTGAGGTTTGAAGGAGGCATGCTGCGCCTTCTTCAAACGCTGTCTGTGGGTGACCAATTCAGTTTGCATGATGTGTACACGAGTGACTAAAACTTCCTACCTTCTCCACTACTGACCCGTCGATGTGGGATACGGGGGTGCTCCCTCTTGTGTTCTGTAGTCAAATCATCTCTTTGTTTTGTTGACGTTGAGTGTGGGTATTTTCTGACACCACACTCCGAGGCCCTCACCTCCTCCCTGTAGGCCGTCTCTCTGTTGTTGGTAATCAAGCCTACCACTGTAGTGTCCATCGCGCAAACTTGATGATTGATTGGAGGTGCATGGACGCAGTCATGGGAGAACAGGGAGTACAGGAGAGAGGCTCAGAACGCAACCCTTGTGGGGCCCAGTGTGAAGGATCAGCGGGTGGATGTGTTGTTACCACCCTCCCACCTGGGGGCGGTACGTCAGGAGTCCAGGACCCAGTTTGCACAGGCGGGGTCGAGACCAGGGTCTCGAGCTTGATGAGAGTTTGGAGGGGTACTATTGGTGTTAAATGTCTGAGCGTTATCGAAGAACAGCATTCTCACTGGGTATTCCTCTTGTCCAGATGGTTGGTTTGAAGTGTGCAGTGAGTGGTTGCGAATTGCGTTCGTTTTGGACCTATTGGGTCAGGTAAGCAAATTGGACGAGGTCTAGGGTGTCCGGTAGGGTGGAGGTCGATATGTGTCCTTGACTAGTCTCTCAAAGCACTTCATGATGACGGATGTGTGCTACGGGGCGTAAGTCGTTAGCTCAGTTACCTTAGCTTTTCTTGGGAACAGGAACAATGGTGGCCCTCTTGAAGCATTGTGGAAAGCAGACTGGATAAGGATTGATTGATATGTCCGTCAACACACCAGCCAGCTGGTCCTGCGCATGCTCTGAGGACGCGGCTGGGAATCCCGTCTGGGCCTGCGCCTTGCGAGGGTTAACACGGTTTAATGTTTACTCACCTCGGCTGCAGTGAAGGAGAGCCCGCAGGTTTTGTAGGGGGCCGTGTCAGTGGCACTACTGTATTGTCTCAAAGCGGGCAAATAAAGTTGTTATGCCTGTCGGGAGCAGACATCCTGGTCCGCGCGGGGCTTGGTTTCTTTTTGTAATCCGTGATTGACTGTAGACCCTGCACATACCTCTTGTGTCTGGCTGTTGAATTGCGACTCGGATTTTACTCTGTATGGGACTTAGCCTGTTGATTGCCTTGCGGAGAGAATAGCTACACTGTTTGTATTCGGTCATGCTTCCGGTCACTTGCCCTGGTTAAAAGCCAGTGTTCGCGCTTTTCAGTTTCAGCGCGAATGCTGCCGTCAATCCACGGTTTCTGGTTTGGGAATGTTTTAATCGTTGCTGTGGGTACGAGAATCGTCAATTGCACTTCTAATGAACTCGCTCACCGAATCAGCATATTCGTCAATATTGTTGTTGGACGCGATGCGGATACTTATTCCATCCGGTGATCGAACAGTCTTGAAGCGTGGATTCAGATTGGTCGACCAGCGTTGAACAGACCTGAGCGCGGGAGCTTGTTTGTTTGAGTTTCTGTTGTAGGTGGAATCAACAAATGGAGTCGTGTTCAGCTTTTTCCGAAAGGGGGCGGGGGAGGGCCTTATATATGCGTCGGGAAATTAGTATAACAATGATCTAGGGTTTTCTCCAGCCCTGGTAGCACAATCGATAGCTTGATGAATTTAGGGAGTTTGTTTTTTAGATTAGCCTTGTTAATCATCCCAGCTACGATGAATGCAGCCTCAGGGTGTGTGGTTTCCAGTTTACAAAGAGTCAGATAAAGTTCGTTCAGGCGCATCGATGTGTCTGCTTGGGGGGGAATATATAGGGCTGTGATTATGATGAAGAGAATTCCTTGTGATAATGCGGTCGACATTTGATTGTGAGGAGTTCTAGATCAGGTGAACAGAATGACTTGAGTTCCTGTGTGTTGTTTAGATGATCACACCACTTCTCGTTAATCATAAGGCAATACCCCCCGCCCTCTTCTTCACGAAAGATGTTTGTTTCTGTCGGCGCGATGCATGAAGAAACCAGCTGGTGCACCGACTCCGTTAGCGTCCTTGAGTTAGCCATGTTTCCGTGAAGCGAGGCACGTGCAATCCCTGATGTCTCTCTGGATTGCTACCCGTGCTCGGATTTCATCAACCTTTATGTAAGGAGACTGGAATTGGCGAGTAGTATGCTAGGGAGTGGAGCGCGATGTGCCCGTCTCGAAGCCTGACACGAGACGCCTCTGTTTGCCCTTTTTCGGCGTCGCACAGGGTCGCCGGGCTGGGATCAAAGATCCATTGTATTGGGTGGAAGGGAAAAAACATGGGATCCGTTTCGGGAAAGCGTCATATTTCCTGGTAGGAACGATGATGAGTTGACGTTAATCGTATATTCAGTAGTTCCTCCCGACTGTATGTAATGAAACCTAAGATTACCTGGGGTACCGATGTAAGAAATAACACATAAAAAAACAAAATACTGCATATTTTCCAAGGAACGCGAAGCGAGGCGGCCATCTCTTTTTGGCGCCGGATGAAACTGGTATGTGGAAACCTGCTCGTCGAACATCTCATTCCACGAACATGGGTATTAATGTGGATTTGGTTCCCCCTTTGCTGCTATAACAGCCTCCACTCTTCTGGGATGGCTTTCCACTAGATGTTGGAACATTGCTGCAGAGACTTGCTTCCATTCAGGCACAAGAGCATTAGTGTGGTCGGACCCAGATGTTGGGTGATTAGGCCAGTTCATCCCAAAGGTGTTCGATGGGGTTGAGGTCAGGGCTCTGTGTAGGCCAGTCAAGTTCTTCCACACCTATCTCAACAAAAAATTCTGTATGGACCTCACTTTGTGCATGGGGGCATTGTCATGCTGAAACAGGAAAGGGTATTCCCTAAACTGTTGCCACAAAGTGCCACAAAGAGGAACAGAATCTAGAATGTCATTGTATGCTGCAGTGTTAAGATTTCCCTTCACTGGAACTAAGAGGCTCAGCCTGAACCATGAAAAACGGCCTCCTCCACCAAACTTTACATTTGACACTATGCATTCGGACAGGTAGCATTTTCGTGGCATCCGCCAAACCCAGATTCATCCGTCGGACTCCCATATGGTGAAGCGTGATTCATCACTCCAGGGAACCCGTTTCCACTGCTCTAGAGTCCAATGGCGGCAAGCTTCAAACCTCTCCAGCCGATGCTTGGCATTGTGCATGGTGATCTTAAGTTTGTGTGCGGCTGTTCGGACATGAAAACCCTTTTCATGAAACTCCTTACGAACAGTTCCGCTGCTGATGTTGCTTCCAGAGGCAGTTTAGAACTCGGTAGTGAAAGTTGCAACCCGAGGACAGACAATTTTTACACACTTCAGCACTCAGCAGTCCTGTCCAGTGAGTTTGTGTGGCCTACCACTTCGAGGCTGGGCCATTGTTGTTTCCACTTCACAATAACAACACTTACAGTTGACCGGGCCAGCTCTACTAGGGCATAAATTTGATGAACTGACTTGTTGGAAAGGTGGCATCCTATGACGGTCCCACGTTGAAAGTCACTGAGCTCTTCAGTAAGGCCATTTGACTGCCAATGTTTGTCAATGGAGATTGCATGGCTGTGTGCTCAATTGTATACACCTGTCAGCACCGGGTGTGGTGGAAATAGCCGAATCCACTAATATGAAGGGGTGTCCACATACTTTTGTATATATTGTGTACATTTATAGGCAGCTATGTAAACTCTAACATTGATTTATCCTGCAGTATATGTCGTTCAATTGGTAATATTCATGTTTGTCTTCTCCTAATGCCTCGGGGAAAGTCATCAAAAATGTATCTGATTAAGTTACTAAATTTGGGTAATCCAAAAGTACAATTACAATTTTGGACAGGTAACTGTAACAGATTACATTTAGATAGTAACCTACCCAATCCTGTTTACACTGAGTGTACAAAACATTAGGAACACTTTCTCTTTCCATGACATAGACTGACAAGGTGAATGCAAGTGAAAGCTATGATCCCTTATTGATGTCACCTGTTAAATCCAGTTCAATCAGAGTAGATGAAGGGGAGGAGACAGGTTAAGGAAGGATTTTTAAGCTTTGAGACAATTATTGTGTATGTGTGCAATTCAGAGGGTGAATGGGCAAGACAAAAGATTGAAGTGCCTTTGAACTGGGTATGGTAGTAGGTGACAGGCGCACCGGTTTGAGTGTGTCAAGAACTGCAACGCTGCTGAGTTTTTCACTTGCAACCATTTCCCTTGTGTATCAAGAATGGTCCACCACCCAAAGGACATCCAGCCAACTGGACACAACTGTGGGAGTCATTGGAGTCAACATGGGCCAGCATCCCTGTGGAATGCTTTCTACGACGAATTGAGGCTGTTCTGAGGGCAAAATGTGGTGCCACTCAATAATAGGAAGGGGTTCATAATGTTTTGTACATTCAGTGTATCTCTGTCATGTGATGGTATGGGGAATTTATTTCCTACATCCAAATGGCAAGTGATAAACATTAGAGATCAAATCAAAAGTACACTTTTTTAATGAGTACAGTTGCTAATAATAAAGTTTTGATTAAAATCCTGCTATACATTATAGGTTCATTGACAGGCATGCAACCACTTTACACATGACACAGCCTCTGTTGAGCTATGGGTTTCTATCATCAATATGGTAAAATAACTGTATAGGTTCACCCTCCCGGCCTGGATTGGAAGTCATATATTATTTCTGTGTAATTTTGTGAAGGCGGATGGGTTTACCCTTCAGCTCTCTATACCCCACCAAGCAGGTGGGAGGAACACAGAACACAGTCAGCAGGGTCTGAAAGACAGGAACAAACATTACTATCAGACAAACCCGACAACTTTATACATGACACCAGGAGGTAAGGAAAGCAACATTTACATATTTACTGAAAATGGCCACAGGCAGTTTGTTTTAATGCCACATCTCCTTGTTTTGCATACGGTGCCTTATGACTCGCTATCTCAGCCTTGACTTGATAAAAAGTACATTTTCATTATCGCATGGATTTTATCACTGAATATCAAAACTAAATCTAGTCAAACAAACATGACGAGTGTTATATATAATAAATATACATCTAGCTTATGCATACATACATAACCATATCTACATATATATGAACATACATATAGCTTGTGCATACAGTACCATTGGGTTAGCTAACTCAATGGTCAGACTAGTTAACCTTTAGATAACTCCTGTTTTAGTGTCATCTGGCTGCGTTAGAGACTGTGTGACCATAGGATTAAAAGCTTGTACAACACACCCCATGACTAAAACACAAGACTGCTGAGGCACCGAACAGGATACCCCATTGTCACAAAACTGCTGACCGCACAAAACAGTTATAGAAGCGCCAAACTAAACCGCCTGACTTAAGTAATTGCTCACATCCCTCTAAACTCAGGAAACCCCCTAGCCCATCTCATGACTCCTGGACACACAAAGAGTTACATCGCATGAACCCAAACACACACACTTCTTTCCCCTCTCTACTGGTCGGGTGCCAAGAGCAGAGGACACTGCTGTGCACCAATGGGGCTCCTGTTCTGGCTGGAGCAGGCCCGCCTCCAACTCTTCACCGACCTGTCAGAAGAGCAGAACTACCAGAATCAACCAACATCATATTATGTATAAAACCTAATGCACGCTCTGTTTAGGGACCCTCTTCTGCTAGTTCCCTCTGAGCTTAAAGAACGAGCCCGTGCACGCTTGACAAGATATCTTTGTGCCAATAAACTGCCTTTTTGTTACAACTGAATTCCACCCTGTCCAGCGTCTTGACTTGGTCTCATTCTCATGTAAATGATCATCAACACGAGGAAGATATGGGATCAATTCAATCCAACACGCATACTGTTTTTTCCCTTCAAAGTAACAAGTTGAAATGGCGTAATGCTATGTTTTCTCTGAGTAATTCACTTACGCTATTGCCTGACGAAGATGAGTACATTTTGATCTCTGTACTTATGGAGGGAGAGTTTTGCTTTATCTGTGTTTCTCCCAGACATCATTGTTTACCTGGAATGCATCTCCACACAACATTAGGGATGGACCAACTGGTCCCCTACTATTGAATTCTGGGAAGCTTTCTCAGTCAATGTGTTCACTTCATACGCCTTCCACTAGATGTCAACAGGCAGTAGAACGTGGAATGAAGCGTATAGCTTGATGAGAGCCATTGGAGTGACCGGTCAGGCATATTGCCAGTTCTTGCCCACGCACACTACGCATGTGATGTCTGTAACGGCAGTCTAAGTCGTCCTCCTCCTCAGACGAGGAGAGGCGAGAAGGATCGGAGGACCAATGTACAGCGTGGTAAGTTTCCATGATTTAATGACAAGAAAACTAGACAAAATACAAAACAACAAACGTACTAACCGTCACAGTCCCGTGTGGCACAAACACTGACACAGGAAACAACCACCCACAAAATCCCAACACAAAACAAGCCACCTATATATGATTCTCAATCAGGGACAACGATTGACAGCTGCCTCTGATTGAGAACCATATTAGGCTGAACACAGAAACAGACAACATAGAATGCCCACCCAGCTCACGTCCTGACCAACACTAAAACAAGCACATAAGAACTCTGGTCAGGACATTACAATGTCCTTCCTTGCTATCAGTTATGTAGATATGAAGAAATGCTCCGTTTGGGACGTTATTGGATATATATGATAACAACATCCTGAAGATTGATTCTCAACTGAGTTTGACCAGTTTATTCGATTTGTAATATCACTTTTTGAAGTTTTCGTTCATTAGCGTAAATTTGGATGGACACGTGAACTACACATGCTAGCCAAAGTTGCTAATTCGACAGAAGTAATGGACATTATAAAACAAAACAACGATTTATTGTGGAACTAGGATTCCTGGCACTGCATTCTGATGAAAGATCATCAAAGGTAAAGGAATATTTATGATGTAATTTCGTATTTCTGTTGACTCCAACATGGCGTAGAATTGCTGAGCGCCGTCTCAGATTATTGCATGGTGTGCTTTTTACTAAAGTTATTTTTTAAATCTAAAACAGCGGTTGCATTAAGAACCAGTGTATCTTTAATTATATGTTAAACATGTATCTTTATCAAAGTTTTATGATGATTATTTCTGTATTTCACGTGGCTATCTGTAAATACTCTCGCTATTTTGGAGCCATTTCTGAACATGGCGCCAATGTAAAATCACGATTTCTGGCTATAAATATGCACATTATCATTAACATGATGTCATATGACTGTCATCTGATGAAGTTGTTCAAAGGTTAGTGATTAATTTTATCTCTATTTGTGGGTTTTGTGAAAGCTATCTTTGCTGTGAAAAAATGGCTGTGTTTTTTGGGATATGGTGGTGAGCTAACATAAATATATGTTGTGTTTTCGCTGTAAAACATTTTAAAAATCGGACATGTTGGCTGGATTCACAAGATGTTTATCTTTCATTTGCTGTATTGGACTTGTATTGGACTTGTGATTTCATGAAATTATATTATATGGGCTGAGGGCTGTGTTTCGTTACCGTAGTGTGATGTTTTGATAACCATGTAAATCTCTCTCGGACAAGGTGACTTTTCTCAATATATTCAGCTCTATTTACTCTATTTACTTTAAAAAAATGCTAATTTGAATCAAAACTGGATTGTGCATGAATGCCATTCAGAGGGTTAATGGGCAAGACAAAATATTGAATTGCCTTTGAAAGGGGTATGGTAGTAGCTGCCAGGCGCCTCGGTTTGTGTCAATAACTGCAACGCTGCTGGGTTTTTCAAGCTCAACACTTTCCCATGAGTATCAAGAATGATCCACCACCCAAAAGACATCCAGCAAACTTGTGGGAAGCATTGGATTCAACATGAGACAGCATCCGCTGTGGAACGCTTTTGACACCTTGTAGAGTCCATGCCCCGGTGAATTGAGGCTGTTCTAAGGGGAAAAGGTGGTGCAACTCAATATTAGGAAGGTGTTCCTAATGTTTGGTACACTCAGTGTATAGGCCTACTGTTGTAAAATGAGCAGAGTATTTAGGAATGGAGATACTGTAAAGTACTGCATTTTGGTTCAGTGACTTCCATCGCCATCCTCACACGTTTGCCTTTGGTGTTGTGATTGACAAGCAGCAGCCTTTCAGTCAGGCTGACAGAGTGAGTGGAACCTTCTGTCTTGATCGCAACAGTCTCTGAGTCCCCCCAGGAACCTGTGGCACTCACCATCTGAGAGCCTCCCCCCAGCCTAGGGACTTGTGACACTCTTTCTTACAAGCACCACGAAGAGAGAAAAAAGCCTCCACTGTCTGTCCATACATTAACATTCATGAGATTTCAATTACTTGAAAATGTTTTTTTTTGCTGTAGATTGTAATGAAGAGCTTATTAAATCATTGCATTCATCATTTACAAAAATAAACTGCTCATTTAATTTCTTGGCATCTAACTAAGTTAGGAATTAAAAGGAATTAAAACTGGAACCTGGCCACAATTTAGCTACACAGAACCCACTACTATCTCTGTTACGTTGGAGACATCACATTACACATTCTAAGTCATCCTTCACCTGTTTTCTAAAAGGCATCATAAGGCCAAATCAATAGTCGATCCTTGTTGCTACCGGGTGATGTTTTCGCAGTCAATCTCTCAAAGGACAGTTGCATAACATAACACTTTAACAGCAAAAATACATTCTAGAACTGGGAGCCATACCAAACCTATTCCTATTCCTAAACTGGTATAAGCCTGCCTCGCCAATAACACTGTTAAGAATATAAGCATACAATTCCATTGACAGAAAGTTCTCAGACAATTCTACCAATATCTTACCATGCACCATGGACAGCGACAGCCAAAACCAATGATATGTTGAATGGCCACACATATTGTTCCATCTCCTCTTTTCCCTGAATTTAGTGTTGCAAAATTATAGGGGATACAAGACACAAAGACTGTCCCTTTTGTGCACCACAAAACTCACCAATCAGTGTGATCCCTGGGCCTGATTAGGAGTGATTAGACTCAGTGACAGTCTCTTTCAACATTTGCTGTTGGCCAGTTTGTTAACTTTTTTCCCGCTTTTTTTCCACACAAAGTACAGGTTTATCTTTTAGTGCGGGGTGTTTGGACTCTAGGTGCCGAGGTAATTTACATGGCTTCATTCCCTCACTTGGCCACACACAGGGTTAGGTGCATGCGAGTCACCTGTTGCAACGAAGCCATATTTTATGTATGACTCGTAATTTTGTCGGTGGTGGATGCCTTTTTATTGATAAAGAAAATGTATACTGATGAAAGACATGAGGCCCCATCTTCCTCGTTATCATTGTTGGCCCTTTTGTCTCCTCATGGACCCTTGAAAAAGCTCACCAATGAGGTTACCACAATTTCGATCTTGTCTCATCGCTACAACTCCCCAACGGGCTCGGGAGGTGAAGGTCGAGTCATGCGTCCTCCAAAACATGACCCGCCAAACCACGCTTCTTAACTTCTCTAGGGTAGGTGAGACGCTAACGTCCCACCAGGCCAACATCCGGTGAAACTGCAGAGAGCTAACATTTTAAATACACCATTCGTTGTATTTAACATTCTTGAAATACATGTATCTTACATCATTTAAAGATGAACGTCTTATTAATCCAGCCGCTGTGTCAAATTTCAAAAAGGTTTACTGCAAAAGCAAACATGCAATTTTCTGAGACGGCGCCCCACACACACAAGTATTACTAGCATTTTCCAACCAAGCATTAGCATCACGAAAGTCAGAAATAACAATAAAATAAATCGCTTACCATTGAAGATCTTCCTCTGGTGGCAATGCCAAGTGTCCTAACTACACAGTGAATGTTCGTTTTGTTGATAAAATACATTTTTATAGCCTAACAAGAAACATTTGTAAACCGGTTGCGTCGTGATTTCCGTCTCATTCAACTTTGGACGAAGCGTTCGTGGTAATTACACACACTAAACAACGTTTATCCAGTCATGGTTGGTTTCATTGCAATCCTCTGGTTGTTACTAACACAACCATACATGATGGCTCTTTTCCCGGGACGTAATTGACCGAAACAAACCGATTTGAAGACACCAATCAATGACCTCATTGCCGCACCAATGGTAGGACCGGTCTAGTCGTTGATTGACTGTATTTTGGCCCAATGACCACTGATCATGCTGAAATTAGCTTGGAAGATAGCCAATGAGCTGAGGTAAACGGCAATATGTAATGGTTATACTTTTGAAGACCACCTTTGTTGTAAACCTCTGGCGTAAAAGAGGTTCATTCGCCATTGCAAATCCTACTTGACGGAGCCACGAGTGTTACGCATAGCAGTACATATTCAATAGCATTTTCAACAAGTTTATATACATGCCTCAAAAAAATAAAGGGAACACTTACAACACAAATGTAACTCCAAGTCAATCAACTTCTGTGAAATCAAACTGTCCACTTAGGAAGCAACACTGATTGACAATACATTTCACATGCTGTTGTGCAAATGGAATAGACAAAAGGTGGAAATTATAGGCAATTAGCAAGACACCCCCAAAAAAGGAGTGATTCTGCAGGTGGTGACCACAGACACTTCTCAGTTCTATGCTTCCTGGCTGATGTTTTGGTCACTTTTGAATGCTGGCGGTGCTCTCACTCTAGTGGTAGCATGAGACGGAGTCTACAACCACACAAGTGGCTCAGGTAGTGCAGTTCATCCAGGATGGCACATCAATGCGAGCTGTGGCAAAAAGGTTTGCTGTGTCTGTCAGCGTAGTGTCCAGAGCATGGAGGCGCTACCAGGAGACAGGCCAGTACATCAGGAGACGTGGTAGAGGCCGTAGGAGGGCAACACCCCAGCAGCAGACCGCTTACCTCCGCCTTTGTGCAGGAGGTGCACTGCCAGCGCCTGCCAAATGACCTCAGCAGGCCACAAATGTGCATGTGTCTGCTCAACGGTCCAGAAACAGACTCCATGAGGGTGGTATGAGGGCCCGACGTCCACAGGTGGGGTTGTGCTTACAGCCCACCACCGTGCAGGACGTTTGGCATTTGCCAGAAACACAAGATTGGCAATTCGCCACTGGCGCCCTGTGCTCTTCACAGATGAAAGCAGGTTCACACTGAGCACATGAGCACATGTGACCGACGTGACAGAGTCTGGAGACGCCGTGGAGAACGTTCTGCTGCCTGCAACATCCTCCAGCATGACCGGTTTGGCGATGGGTCAGTCATGGTGTGGGGTGGCATTTCTTTGTGGGGCCGCACAGCCCCCATGTGCTCGCCAGAGGTAGCCTGACTGCCATTAGGTACCGAGATGAGATCCTCAGACCCCTTGTGAGACCATATGCTGACACATGCACATTTGTGGCCTGCTGGAGGTCATTTTGCAGGGCGCTGGCAGTGCACCTCCTTGCACAAAGGCGGAGGTAGCGGTCCTGCTGCTGGGTTGTTGCCTCCTACGGCCTCTACCACATCTCCTGATGTACTGGCCTGTCTCCTGGTAGCGCTCCATGCTCTGGACACTACGCTGACAGACACAGCAAACCTTTTTGCCACAGCCCGCATTGATTGGCCATCCTGGATGAACTGCACTACCTGAGCCACTTGTGTGGGTTGTAGACTCCGTCTCATGCTACCACTAGAGTGAGAGCACCGCAGCATTCAAAAGTGACCAAAACATCACCCAGGAAGCATAGGAACTGAGAAGTGGTCGTGGTCACCACCTGCAGAATCACTCCTTTTTTGGGGGTGTCTTGCTAATTGCCTATAATTTCCACCTTTTGTCTATTCCATTTGCACAACAGCATGTGAAATGTATTGTCAATCAGTGTTGCTTCCTAAGTGGACAGTTTGATTTCACAGAAGTGTGATTGACTTGGAGTTACATTGTGTTGTTTAAGTGTTCCCTTTATTTTTTTGAGCAGTGTATTTAAATTATGGCGAATAAATCAGGAAAAGCTAAAACAAAGTCTAGGTATACAGATTTAACCCAAATTATAGAGGAAATTGATAGAGACAGCCCCCATCTCACAGCTAGCCTTCAGGGAGCTGCTCATCCAGGAGCTTGCTAGCTACAGCAAGTCCACTGCAGCACCTTCACCTGCCCAGATTCATCTCTGCAGGCATGAATGTGCCTCAGGGCAAAAAGGGCACAGTGGGGAGGCGACATTGTGCCCTTTGTCACAGGAAATTCCCATCACCTGCACCACTGTTCAGTAAGCCTCTGCTTTACAGCAGAAAGAGACTGCTATGGACTGAGGGCTGAGGGTCTTCACAATATTTTGTCTATTTATTTATTTATAAAATATACAATATTGTAAATAGAAAATGTGTAAATAGTTACCCTTGTTATTTGTTTGTTTATTATTATTTATTTTTTATATATATTTTTTAATATATTTATTTTTGGGGGGTGTGTTAGAATAGCATTTATGTATTTTGTATATAGTAATGTATCACTGTACCAATTCGGCCACTTGGGTACATTTGGGTACATTTGTGTGGGACACCTGGGTGACTTCATGCTCAATGTCATGTAGCTCGCTCATTTCTTAAGTTATCTGTCTTTGCTCAGCTATTGTTGCCATCTTATGTTCTTCATTCAAATCATCCACAGCATCCTATCTGTATGTTTGGCTGTTCTTGGTCATTTGAAAGATGATGCAGCAACAATAAAAAACAGAAAACGTATGTTTATTTCCTTGTATTTTCTTCTACCAGATCTATTGTGTTATATTCTCCTACATTCAATTCACATTTCCACAAAGTTCAGAGTGTTTCCTTTCAAATGATACAAATAATATGCATATCCTTGGTTCTGGGCCTGAGCTACAGGCAGTTAGATTAGGGTATGTCTTTAGGCGGAAATTGAGAAGAGGGGGGGGGTACCCCAAAGAAGTTAACATCCACCAGCTTAACCCGGAATCCAGCCACACCAATGTGTCGGAGGAAACACCATTCAACTGATGACTGAGTCAGCCTGCAGGCAACCGGCTCGCCACAAGGAGTCACTAGAGCGTGATGAGCCAAGTAGAGCCTCCTCGTCCAAACCCTCCCCTTACCTGGACGACACTGAGCCAATTGTGCGCCTCCCTATGGGACTCCCGATCACGGACGGTTGTGATACAGCGCATGATCGAACCCGAGTCTATAGTGACGCCTCTAGCACTGTGAAGCAGTGCCTTAGATGTTTTATTTTTCTTGGCCATGGTTCACTAGCAGCAGCAGCAACAACAACAATGACATATGTGCTCATTCACACATTTATTAATGGGACATCTCATGCACATTATTGACTGGTTCAAATCAGGGTGTGACTTTTTTATGGGAAGGCATGAGTAGTCGCAAACAGATACTGATTGTGCTGTTCAGTTCAGCATGTCCATTTGGTGATGGTTCATCACTGTTTAAACTTATTGGAAATGGACAAAAGTCAGCCATGAAGTCAGCCATCCATCAGTCAATAAGATATCATATTGACACCAAACCCACTTTGTCCAACTCATTTATAAGCCAACTATCACATATTTCACAGCCTGCCCAAAATTCACAGCACCTTCTGTTAACCTCTCTTGGGTAGGGGGCAGTATTTCCACCTCCGGATGAAAAGCGTGCCCAAAGTAAACTGCCTGTTACTCAGGCCCAGAAGCTAATTGGTAGATTTGGATAGAAAACACTCTTAAATTTCTAAAACTGTTAAAATAATGTCTGAGTATAACATAACTGATATGGCAGGCGAAACCTCAAGGACAAACCATCCAGGGAATTTTTTTTGTTGAGGTCATAGAATTTTCCAATTGTTTTCTATGGGATACCCTTATTATTAGGAACCTGGTTGCAGTTCCTATGGCTTCCACTAGATGTCAACAGTCTTTAGAAATTGTTCAATGTTTTTCTTTTGAGAAATGAAGAAGTAGTCCTATTCATTGTAAGTGTCACTCCAGGTGGACTCTACTGTTTTGGTGCGCGTGACCTGAAACTCTTGTTTTTATCTGTTATTAGAAACAGTTTATTCCGTCTTAAATTTTAAGCGATCATTTACATTTTAGGGTACCTGAGGTTGGATTAGGAACGTCGTTTGAAATGTTTGGACCAAGTTTACAGGTAACTTATTAGATACTTTGTTGGCATGTTGGGCGAGTTGAAACCGGTGTAGTTCTGAATCAAACGCGCCAAATAAATGGATATTTTTGGGACATAAAGAAGGACATTATCGAACAAAAGGACTATTTGTGATGTTTCTGAGACATTTTGGAGTGCCAACAGAAGAAGATCTTCAAAGGTAAGGCATTAATTATATCACTATTTCTGACTTTTGTGGCGCACCTGCCTGGTTGAAATATGATTTCCATGTGTTTGTATGTGGTGCGCTGTCCTCAGATAATCGCATGATTAGTTTCGCCGTAAAGCCTTTTTGAAATCTGACACGGCGGCTGGATTAACAAGAAGTTAACCTCACTAGGGTAGCGGGCACTATTTTCACCTTCGGATGAAGGTGATTATTATAATTTTTTTCACCTTTATTTAACCAGGTAGACAAGTTCTCATTTACAATTGCGACCTGGCACATATGCATATTCTTGGTATCATTTGAAAGGAAACACTCTGAATTTTGTGGAAATGTGAATTGAATGTAGGAGAATATAACACAATAGATCTGGTAGAAGATAATACAAGGAAAAAACATATGTTTTCTGTTTTCTATTGTTGTTGCATCATCTTTCAAATGAACAAGAACAGTCAAACATTCAGATAGGATGCTGGGGATAATTTAAATGAATAACAGAAGAGGGCAACAATAGTTGAGCAAAGTTTCAGGCAGATAACTTCAAGAATGAGCTAGCTACATGACATTGAGCATGAAGTCACCCAAGTGGCCGAATTTGTACAGTGATACATTTTGAAGCAAATAACAAAATACATAAATGCTATTCTAACACACCCCCCCCAATTTTTTTAAATATAAATATAAATAAATAAATAACAAGGGTAACTATTTACACACTTTCTATTTACAATATTGTGAAGACCCTCAGTCCTCTACACAAAATTGTGCTGCTGATGCCACGGCCCATAGCAGTCTCTTTCTGCTGTAAAGCAGAGGGTTACTGAACAAGTGGTGCAGGTGATGGGGCATTTCATTTGACAAAGCGCACAACGACGCCTCCCTACTGTGCCCTTTTTGCCCTGAGGCACATTCATGCCTGCAGAGATGCATTTGGGCAGGTGAACACCACTGGTTGAAGGAGCAGAAGGGACAGAGGTAGAGGGTACAGAAGGTGATGCAGTGGACTTGCTGTAGCAAGCAAGCTCCTGGATGAGCAGCTCTCTGAAGGCTAGCTGTGAGATGTGGGGCTGTCCACAGCTCTTAGCCATTTCCTTCTGGAGGATGAAGGAATTCACTACAGCAATGTCGATGAAATGATAGAAAAATGTCTTGTACCATTTCATTGTCTTGTGGAGAACATTGTAGTATCCTATCAGTGCGTCTGACAGGTCCACACCTCCCATGCCCTTGTTGTAGTCCTTTACTTACTTTACCTTGACTATGAAACAAATCGGACATGGCCTGCTTATGAGTTGCTATGAAAGAAAGTTTAGCTAAATGTTAGCTAAATGTTTTTGGTTAGCTTGAGAATAATAATTGCATGATTTATCATTCTAAGGTATGTATGTATCTATGTAATATAGTAGAATATTATGAACCGACACTGAATCGTAGGAGCTATGTAGAAGTTGGACGGAAGAACGCCCAGTGCTGCTTACCTGAGATGCCATCATCAACCAGTCCTTCTTCATAGGTGTCCGCTATGACTTTCTTTGTGTCGGAAAGAAAGGCTAAACAGTATTGGTTGTAGCCAAACACAAAAAAATGGCCAAAATGGGGGTGGTTGATAGCGAAATTAAATTAGAGTTTTATTTTCAAATACATTTTTTGGGGATATTTGAATGCAATTATTTTTACTTTGAAGCCTCGTCTTTGGTATCAGAACAATTATTGTTGATTGAAAATAAAAAAGCTTTGCTCTTGACAAAAAGACACAAATGTATCTCCATGGCATATAACAATTTGCCTGTGAATAAACAGACCTTCATACAAACTGCTGTGCAGAATTCTTGACGCACAACCGAAGGTGCTGCCATATCCTGCCAGCACACCCACAAGCGAGCCACTCAGGTGGAGAATGACGCGGGGAAGAGGGCGAGGAACGAGATGGGAGTAACAACAAGTTTGTTGCAAGTTGGCTAATAGCTGAACAATAGACTATTCAAACTTTACTAAAGACTAGTCTAATAGCCGAGGTAGGTGTGAAAAAAAACATACTATCACAGACCAGATTTGCCCTAACGACCAAGGGGGAGTTAGAGCACTGATTATGCTTTTGGGTCCTAATGCACTACTGTATCTAACTGACAATGAATGGGAAATATACACAAAATAATAAACTGATAATTGTGCAGAAATTAAAATGAAACAAGCAGGGAGCAGGTTTCGAACCGCAACCTTCTTGCCCGAAGTCCAGCGCGATATCAACTGTGCACCAAAAGCATGCTCAAGCCGCAGAGTCGATAGAGAGCGTCCTCGTGGTAGCTTGCTACTCAATGTAAATAAAGTAATGACTTTTCAAATAAGTTATTGTACACTTTGTGTTGGCTGACAATTTGTTTGCTAAGCTGTCCTTACGAACCACATAGCTTATCATTACAGCAGTATGTACCGGTATGTTAGCATCTAACTAACGTTTGTAGTTATACATCAAACTTGACAGTATATTAACTATAGGCTATCTATCTACCCAAACTTTATTGACTTGATTATTCCCGTCATTCTTAGCTTAGCTAAATATAATAGTCGTTGTGCGTTCTCAATGGACATTCGGGTGCTTTTGTAAATCTGCTCTGACTATCTACTCAGATTATAGAGCAATCTTGTCTGAGTGTACCAGAGCACAGAATAATGAATTTACAAGCGCTCAACACCCGTTGAATATGGCCGGTGTCAATAAACGTCAGCAAAAAAAGCGTAATTAAATTATTTCCAGCAGCACAGTTAGTCACCAACTCTCTGGTTAACACGAAAACTGCCTAACCAGCTCTGCTAGGGCGAGTAAAATGGTCAGACTGGTCTCATTTGTGTTTGGAAGTAGCTAGCAAGCTAGCCAAAGTTAGCTTGGGTGCTTGACTGCCGTTGTAAGGCCGTTGTACTCCTAGGCCCGAATGTCCAGTGTGCGCTCTGAGAGCGAAACATTTTGAATTTACAAACGGACAATGCTCTGAATTTATGAGCGCAGGCACTCCAGATTGAATTTTACTACGCAAGTCAGTTATGAACAAATTCTTATTTACAAGGACATCCTACTCCTTCCTCCCCGTCGGGTAATTGAACCCCGGTCTCCTGCATGCTGTGCCCGCACGACACAGGAATTCTTTAGCTAATTAGCCCAGTACTGTACTGCTGACCATCCATTCCATCCTAACAGAAATCTAGAGGGTTTTTCGTTTTTCATGGAATAGAAACACCATAATATTAATCAAATTAATATTGCAAGTACCAGTCAATAGTTTGGACACACCTAGTCATTCCAGGATTTTTCTTTATTTTTAATATTTTCTACATTGTAGAATAATAGTGAAGATTTCACAACTATGAAATAACCCATATTGAATCAGTTAAGAACAAATTCTTATTTACAATTGAACCACGGTCTCCCGCGTGCCTGCATTTTGTAGTACAGACATGACCTCGTCTCCCTTATGTAAGGAATTAGGCACTTTCCCATGTTTACTTGTCAGACTGCACAGTAGCCTAATAAACAAATACATGTGGCTTATATCTTCAAAATTCTATAAATGCGTTATTATCCAAATATAAAAGCATATACTGTACAGTACTGTATTTATTCATCAGCATCTTTATGCTTTCGTTAATAAAATAATGATAAAAATACTCTTTCAAAATGCAGATATTGATTTAGCTATGGATCCATAACAAATTACTGTGGAAATAAATATCACTGATTTTACAGAATATTGGAACAAAGTTGTCTAATGAAGGCAAACAATGTAGAATCCTCCAATCCTCTTATGCTGTAGCCTACTCCTGACCTTCACGTTGTACAGCGCAATATTTTCCATTCCAACCTAACGGAAACCCTGAGGGTTTCATTTTTCGTTTTTCTCGGAATAGAAACACCATAATATTAATCAAATTAATCCCATATACTATGTTATTACAATTTTTTTTTTACATTCTCTGGTAATGCCGATATGGAAGACTTTCAAATGCTTCTCAAAGATGCCCTCTGATGGTCAAACTAGCACTAAACTTGCATTAACAATTTGATAACATGCTGGCAGGCAGTATTATTGCAAATGTAAACAGGCCCTGGTTAAAAGTAGTGCACTGTAAAGGGAATAGGGTGCCATTTGGGATGCAGCAGCCTGTGTAACTCAACCTCTACAGGAAGTACTCAGACTACAGGAAACTGTTTAACGAGAAACACAGTCACTGTAAAGTGTAACAAAAAGATTAGGAAATTGTTTCATCCTTCTTTATAGTTTTTTAAAAACTCTCCTTTTAATTCCTTGCAGACTCTTTCTTTCAGGCTTTTCCTCAAAAATATATCAGATTCTTGATATGTATTGGTCCTGAGAGTGGGTTCTTCAGCATGGGAAATGTGAGAGCTGAGGGTGCAGTGTAATTAGATAACGTCTCCTCAATTATATTGCTGTAATTAATCGTGTGGTGATTAGGAATCAAGAAGGGCACGCAGGCTCGTTTTAATCAGGCTTATTGTCAATAATATGAATCAGGTCAACCACAAGGCTTCCTGTTCTATCTGAGCGTGCAAAACTTTGCACTGCCAAAACTACCACACGCATACACCACACAAGTGGCTGGCCATTTAATGTAGATGCAATTAGTTGAGTATGTATGGATGGATGGATGTAATGTACGAATCTCACTACGTTTCTACTGCAAACTATGTCTGTTTTGAATGAAACATGCAGACTCTGTGAAGATATGATGGCCTATCTGAAATACAAGCAGTCTCCAGAGTAATGTCTTTTTTATCACATCAGTCAAGTATGGCCTCATCAAAGAATCTCATGAAATTCACTCTGGATTGCTTTGCCCATCAAAGCATGCTGGTGTGCTGTGCCTGTACAGTTAGGCTTGTGGATATGTGTTCAAATTGATCTCACAAGTCTGTGTGTGTGTGTGTGTGTGTGTGTCAAAAAAACGTGAATGTTTTACTTGACTGAGAGAACATTAAATTGGCTTCAGGTACATTTTCAATGAATTACGCTGGGGTTTTGTCAATATTTGACATAAATAAAACCCAGACATTGAAAATTGTGTTGGTGTTCCGGTGGAAATTAATTTCCACCATTTTCCCTCTGCACACACAAGCAATACTAATTGAAGATGTTTATTAAGAGACAAAAACAATCAGAGCTTGTATGGAGGTAATCAGCATTTCTCTCCATCTTTTAGCTTCTCTTCACTGACTGGTTGGCTGGCTTAGGGCTCTATTCAATCTGTATCACTGAACCACTAGAAATCTTTACTTAATTTCCAATTGGACTGACATATGCAGTATTTACCGTGAATGCAGTCTCCGCTAATGTGAGAATTTTGTCTTTAAATGTAAATTACGCTGTATCGCTGAACTTCCACAATACGGATTGAATAGAGCCCTTAGCCTTGACTTCTGATCTTAGTGGAGCACAGAGAGAACAATCAGAAACATACACTGACTATACAAAATATTAGGAACACCTGCTCTTTCCATGACAGACTCGGGTGAATCCAGGTGAAAGCTATGATCCTTTATTGATGTCACTTGTTAAATTCAGTTCAATCAGTGTAAACGAAGAGGAGGAAATAGGTTAAAGAAGTATTTTTAAGCCTTGAGACAATTGAGACATGGATTGTGTATGTGTGCCATTGTGAGGGTGAATGGGAAAGACAAAGGATTTAAGTGCCTTTGAACAGTAGGTGCCAGGTGCACTGGTTTGAGTGTGTTAAGAACTGCAACACTGCTGTTTTTTTTCACTGTCAACAGTTTCCTATGTGTATTGAGAATGGTTCTCCGCCCAAACAACATGGAGTCAACATGGGCCAGCATCCCTGTGGAAGCCTTTCAACACCTTGTAGAGTCCATGCCCCAAAGAACTGAGGCTGTTTTGAGGGCAAACTCAATATTAGGAAGGTGTTCCTAATGTTTAGTATACTCAGTGTATTTTATGAGTGTAAAGAATTGATCATTCTACTTTAACACAAGCTAATTATAGCAATTAGGTAATGTTGTTAAGTGTCTCCATTCATGCTTTCTCTCTCAGTCCTTCTCTATAGACACACATCACATGCAGTGCCAGAGTGGATACAGAAGACAAGCTCTACAGAAGACACATTGAGGCTGAAGCTGAAAAGGTTGTATACAAAACAATGTGTAGGCGTGGACTGTGTATGCCGGGGTGTCATACCAACACCCCAATACAGCATGAACCCAATTACCTCCATAACCTGCTGTATCGCCCATCAATCTAACAACTTTTTCACAACTGTTTCTATAACCTTGGTACAAAAATCCAATTAAGTCATTCATCAAGGACTTTTTTGTTCCGCCACTTGACCTTAAAGAGAGAATAGTTTGCACTTTAGCTCCAGGTGCATGGAGGAAGAAAAAGAAACCACAACACCACAAAGAATTTAATAAAAAAATAGATTAATTTAAATGTTTGTGGAATATTAAAGAATAACAGGGACTTCTGCTGGAAAATAAATCTAGTACTCAGTTTATTTTATTTTACTAGGCAGGTCAATTAATAACAAATTCTTATTTACAATGACGGCCTACCAAGAAGCAAAAGGCCTCCTGTGGGGACGGGGGTTCTGTACGGTGTGCAACATCTATGTTGCGCTGATGCTAGCTAACAAAGGTTGGTGACACTTGTCACACTATTCTATATAATGCCTCACATCAAATTGCTATGAACCCAAAGGGCATCCAGCCAACTTGACACAGCTGTGGGAAGCATTGGAGTCAACATGGGCCAGCATCCCTATGGAATGCGTCCATGCCCCAAAACATGAAAGTGTGTTCAGAGGGCAAAAGGGGGTGTAACTCAATATTAGGAAGGTGATCCTAATGTTTGTACACTCAGTGTATGTTGGTGGATGATATGGATTCGGACATGTCCTTGCACTTGGAAAGCAAGTTGAGGTGAGTGAAATTAGTCAATAGCAGATATATGTTTGGTGTTGTAGATGTTTGCCATGTTTGCTAGGTACAGCAGTGGAGGCTGGTGGGAGGAGAAATAGGAGGACGGGCTCATAGTAATGGCTGGAATGGAATCAATGGAACGGTATCAAACATATGGAAACCACATGTTCTACTCAGTTCCATTGATTCCAATAGTCACAGTCATTACAATGCGCCCTTCCTCCTATAGCTCCTCCCACCAGCCTCCGCTGAGGTAAAGATATTCATAGGCTTTACATTACCTCGTTTTCCTATTATTTGATAGCTTAGCTGTTATGTTAGGGTTGATGCACAGGCAGTGGGGCTCATATGATATTGATTTGCAGTGATATTTGTTCACCTAGCCAGCAAACAAGTTACTTGTCTTGTTTCTACTGATGCTATTTATTTGGAAACTGTCCCAGCTTCGTTACTAATCAGCT
Organism: Salvelinus sp. IW2-2015; assembly: GCF_002910315.2. Classification (NCBI taxonomy): domain Eukaryota; kingdom Metazoa; phylum Chordata; class Actinopteri; order Salmoniformes; family Salmonidae; genus Salvelinus; species Salvelinus sp. IW2-2015. The sequence continues at coordinate 9,797,845 of NC_036849.1, read as the reverse complement.
AGAATTGACGATTCGCAATACGCAATTTTAGCCAACTTTGTAATATTTACTTTGAAATTCCCCAAAAAATAAACAGTAGTTTGATGTGTTGAATCTGTGAACAGTTGTGCCACATTTGATTTCTTACCATCTATGAAAAGTCATCTGACCATGGGTCTTGAAGTGTATGTATCCTATATAGCCTTTATGGTTATAATCTGACCCACCCATTAACATCTTCTTGTGTACTCTATCCTGTCTGATTATCCAAGCCTTCATGCCCCCAAGCCTTCAGGTGTGAGCTAAACAGCGCACTTGCACTTGATATGTGTTTTTAGGCAATGAATGAGAAAGTGATCTTGTCATTTCCAAATGCTTAGCTCAGTTGTATGCAGCTTTGCGATCTATTAACTTCTTATGGGTATTGTGAGAGGTTATCTACATTTTGAAATAGTCTCTGAACAGTTGTTTCCATTTTTACAACAGAAGAAAGAATCTTTGCCAATCCAATACCCTACTTTGTGAGGGTTTTGAAATAATTTCAGCATGTTTTCTGTTCACATTTTGGAATATGTAAATAATATTTATAATTGTAATATATTATAGTTGGTACATTTTAAGTGAGTATTTTTACAAGTTTTTTGTTGTGTTGAGTGTTAAATAATAGTTTATTGATAGTGAGTGTCTTTATATAGTGGGAGACGAAATTTGTGTTATGGGATTTCCTATTAACTTCCTATGGCTGGGGGCTGTATTGAGTAGCTTGGATGAATAAGGTGCCCAGAGTAAACTGCCTGCTACTCAGGCCCAGAAGCTAAGATATGCATATTATTAGTAGATTTGAATAGAAAACACTCTGAAGTTTCTAAAACTGTTTGAATGATGTCTGTGAGTATAACATAACTCATATGGCAGGCACAAACCTGAGAAAAAATCCAACCAGGAAGTGGGAAATCTGAGGTTTGTAGGTTTGCATATCCAATATACAGTGTCTATGGGGTCATATTGCACTTCCTAAGGCTTCCACTAGATGTCAACAGTCTTTAGAACCTTGTTTCAGGCTTCTACTGTGAAGGATGAGGGAATGAGAGCTGATTGAGTCAGGGGTCTGGCAGAGTGCCACGATTTCACTCAGGCGCACCCCCGTGAGAGGTAGCTGCGTTCCTTTTCGTTTCTAAAGACAAAGGAATTCTCCAGTTGAATCATTATTGAAGATTTATGTTAAAAACATCCTAAAGATTGACTCTATACATCGTTTGACATGTTTCTACGAACTGTAATGGAATTTTTTTACTTTTCGTCTGGCCTGCGCGTCATCAATTTGGATTTTGGAACTAAACGCGCGAACAAAAAGGAGGTATTTGGACATACATTATGGACGTTATCAAACAAAACAAACATTTTTTGTGGAACTGGGATTCCTGGGAGTGCATTCTAATGAAGATCATCAAAGGTAAGTGAATATTTATAATGATATTTCTGACTTCTGTTGACTCCAAAACATTGCGGATATCTGTATGGCTTATTTGGCCTCTGAGCGCTGTACACAGATTATAGCATGGTGTGCTTTTTCGAAATCTGACACAGCGGTTGCATTAAGGAGAAGTTTATCTAAAGTTCCATGTGAAACACTTGTATCTTTTATCAATGTTTTTTATGACTATTTCTGTAAATTGATGTGGCTCTCTGCAAAATCACCGGATGTTTTGGAGGCAAAACATTACTGAACATAACGCGCCAATGTAAACTAAGATTTTTGGATATAAATATTAACTTTATCAAACAAAACATACAACTATTGTGTAACATGAAGTCCTATGAGTGTCATCTGATGAAGATCATCAAAGGTTAGTGATTCATTTTATCTCTATTTCTGCTTTTTGGGACTCCTCTCTTTGGCTGGAAAAATGGCTGTGTTTTTCTGTGACTAGGTACTGACCTAACATAATCAGATGGCGTTGTCACGTTCCTGACCTGTTTTCTGTTGTTTTGTATGTGTTAGTCGGTCAGGGCGTGAGTGTGGGTGGGCATTTCTATGTTATGTGTTTCTATGTTGGGTTTAATGTGCCTGATATGGTTCTCAATTAGAGGCAGGTGTTTGACGTTCCTCTGATTGAGAACCATATTTAAGGTAGGCTGTTCTCACTGTTTGTTTGTGGGTGATTGTCGCTGTGTCTGTGTTTATTGCACCACACGGTACTGTCTCGTCTCGTTCGTTCATTCATTCATTCATTCATTTGGTTCGTTCTTTCCTGTTCGTGCGTTCATTGTTTTTTATGTTCACAAGTTCAGGTCTGTTTAACGTCGTTTGTTGTTTTGTAGTTTATGCAAGTGTTTTTCGTGTTCGTCTTCATTAAATAAATCATTTATGTCTACATACCTCGCTGCGTGTTGGTCCGACCCATGCTCCTCCTCGTCTGAGGAGGAGAACGAATATGACGGTCGTTACAGGCGTACTTTTGTCGTAAAGCCTTTTTGAAATCGGACACTGTGGTGGGATTTGTTAGAATATTTTATCAAGGGTTAAGATAAATGATAAAATAATTCTACCCAGAAACTTCACCATTGGGATTACTTGTTAGGTAGCATGTAGAGGGGTTAGAAAGGAATGTCTGTGTGTGTGCTTAAAGAAAACTCTGTGGATCATTAAACTATGTTTGAACCGACCCAGCTATAACTCTGTGAAGATAAGAGGAGACAGAGACAGGGAGAGCCCCCCTCCAGGTTTTCCGTATCTGGGGGGGGGGGGCTGGAACTGTCAGCTAAGGGGTAATAAACTGGTAAAAGGCTTCAGGAGATAATCCAGATTAGTGTGTATGTATGTGCGTTAGTAAAAGAAGGGATAAAAAGAACGGTTTTTGTATATGCACGTCAGAGTACTCTCGAGAATAAACACTATTGATTACATTTGGACACGGGTCTATGTCTTATTTTATGCAAATAAGGATCTTACAAATTCCTTGAAACGGACAGAGTGTTTGCTTTGTATAATTAAATTGGTTAATGAACATATAGGAAACAAATTCCTTCATCAGATTAACAACACGTTTATCTTTAAAATGGTGTAAAATACTTGTATGTTTGAAGAATTTTAATTATGAGATTTCTCTTGTTTGAATTTGGAGCCCTGCACTTTCACTGACTGTTGTCAAGTCGATCCCATTAACGGGATCTCAGCCGTAATAAGTTTTAAAGTAGCGTCTGTCCTCTTTAAAACTGAGTTAACTTGTAATTGTTATTCATTCTTTGTTAATTAGCTATTGTTCATTTGTTTGAAATGTGTGAGAATTAGCTTTATCTTCAAAATTCTCAGTAATCTACAGCAGCATTCTAGAATTATATTGGGGTTAACTGAAAAATCAATACATTTTATACTGATACATTATCTTCACAGACCTTGACTTCCTCTGTACACTAGCAACTGACTGATACGTTGTGCTGTGTGGCAACCACTTTTCTTTTTTTAAAGACCATCTGTTTAGCAGGGCATGGAACATTACACCTGCCATATTTAAGCTTCATGTTTTCTGGTAATTAACAATATATGTGTTTTGGAGCTAGCTAGGTATGCCATAACCAATAAAGCAACAATCTTCATCACATCAATAAAATAACAATAAAAGTTACCTCTGTGGCAGTGTGTCATTACAGCATTGCTCTGTCTATGTCACTTGCACGATGCCTGGTTATTATTATGCCAATGGTATATATTATAATTACATTTGTTGTTCTCTCAATGAACATGTGGTGAAGGAGTCTTTCTGAAGTTTGTTATTGGATTTATTCATGTGAGGCAATAAACACTGATCAAGCTGTCATTGCTAAAGGTGTAGACCTAGAGACTGAAGCTACTGGAGCTATTCTCTGTGGCATGCACCCAACCCTATTCCCTGCTGAAATCTCAGAGCTAGAGAGATATTGGGAAAGAAAGAGAGGGAGAAATGGGGGCTGGTCCTTTTCGGTTTCAAGCAGAGCAACTATTTCACTACATTGCAGCACCATAGCCTACCAAGAGACTGAGGAAAGCATGTGTATGAGTTGTTGTACACATGTAGCAACTTATCTGTTTGGAGTTATAGTTCAGTTAATATTGCAGAGCAAAAACTAAAGCCCAATGACAAAATTTCACAAATGTTGTGTGAACTGGAATTGGCTGTGAAGTTTTTTACTATTTATTTATTTGTGTCATCATTTGACGTTTTAGTGTGCTCTAGAAAAAGAGTGTGCTGAATATATGTAATCGGATAATCTTTACACAATTGGTGCCCCATGTCAGGACAATAGCCATACATAAACAGGTGCCCTGTGTGAGAAGAGTACTTTTCAACTAAAGTCCCAAGATTATAGTGGAAGCCACACAGAAGGCAAAAACATTCCTTTAGGTATCTTTCCTTTAAATGATGGATATCCTCAGCAGTACATTTCAACTTTCTGCTTTGCTGTGTAGCCCTTCACACTAACAACACGTAAATGAGTTGAAAATTGCAGATTTGGTCACTGATAAGCACCTAAATTGGAATGTACAGTAACATGCTATACATGACGTCAGAGCTAAGGGTCTCTGCTTTCCAGCGCTGTATGGGATTCAATTGATGACCTACTATTAAGATCATCCTACCAACGGGACATTAAAAACTGTAACATCTTATGTTTCACCGAGACGTGGCTGAACGAAGAAACGGACAATAAAGAGCTGGCGGGATTTTCCATGCACCGGCAGAACAGAGACGCTAACTCTGGTAAGACGAGAGGTGGGGGTGTGTGTTGCTTTGTCAATAACAGCTGGTGCGCGATGTCTAATATTAAAGAAGTCTCAAGGTATTGCTCGCCTGAGGTAGAGTACCTTATGATAAGCTGTCGACCACACTATCTAGCAAGATAGTTCTTATCTGTATTATTCGTAGCTGTCTGTTTACCACTACAAAGCGAAGCTGGCATTAAGACCGCTCACAACCAACTCTCAAGGCCATAAGCAAAGAAGAAAATGCTCACCCAGAAGCGGCACTCCTAGTGGCCAGGGACTTTAACCTCTTTGGGCTGCAGGGGCAGTATTGAGTAGCCTGGATAAAAGGTGCCCATTTCAAACGGCCTCGTACTCAATTCTTGCTCCGTACAATATGCATATTATTATTACTATTGGATAGAAAACACTCTCTAGTTTCTAAAACCGTTTGAATTATATCTGTGAGTAAAACAGAACTCATTTTGCAGCAAACTTCCTGACAGGAAGTGGAAAATCTGAAATCGATGCTCTGTTCTAGGGCCTGCCTATAAATGTGCTTGATATTTATTAGTATACATGCACTTCATACGCCTTCCACAGATGTCAACAGGCAGTGAGAGAAGAAATGGAGTGTATAACTGATCTGAGGTCGAATAAAAGCTCTTGGCATGACTGACCCCAATTTCCTGTTTTCTGGAACGCGCGAGAAGTGACCTGGTATTTCCTTCTGTAAAGCTGTCGTTATAGACGACTAATATCTCTGGCTTTGATTTTATTTGATACATGTGACAATATCATCGTAAAGTATGTTTTTTCAATATAGTTTTATTAGATTATTGAAATTTCTTTCGGGACGTTAGCGTGTTGCTTTGTCTGCGTATGTTCAGGAAGGAGAGCTTCGCGCCACTTTGCTAGCTTTCTGTGCTAATTGACTGAGAAGAGGACATTCTAAATCCAAACAACGATTGTTCTGGACAAAAGACCCTTGTTCAACATTCTGATGGAAGATCATCAAAAGTAGGACCCATTTTATGATGCTATTTCATATATCTGTCGAACATGTGAACTAGTAGTTTGCGCCCAGATTTTGGGCACGCTCTCGCCATAACGTAAACTGCATGTCGTAATGAAGTTATTTTTAGAATTCTAACACGGCGATTGCATTAAGAACTAGTGTATCTATCATTTCCTATACAACATGTATTTTTAGTAATGTTTATGAATAGTTATTTGGTCAGAATATGTGAGTGTCAGAAAAATATCCGGACGTTGTGGGAAAAAGATGCTACGTAGCACAATGTATAACCACTGATTTCAGCTCTAAATATGCACATTTGCAACAACAACATAAGTGTATGTATAACCTGATGTTATAGGACTGTCATCTGATGAAGCTTATCAAGGTTAGTCAAAAATTATATATCTTTTGCTGGTTTGTTACGATCGCTAACTTTTGCTGCTGGTAAATGGCTTGTGTTTCTGGCTATTGTGGTAAGCTAATATAATGCTATATTGTGTTTTCGCTGTAAAACACTTAAGAAATCGGAAATATTGTCTGGAATCACAAGATGCCTGTCTTTCATTTGCTGTACACCATGTATTTTTCAGAAATGTTTTATGATGAGTATTTAGGTATTTGACGTTGGTGTCTGTAATTACTCTGTCTGCTTCGGTGCTATTTCTGACGGTAGCTGTGATGGTAGCTGCAATGTAAAATTGATTTATAGCTCAAATATGCAAATATTTCGAACAAAACATAGATTTATTGAATAACATGTTATAAGACTGTCATCTGATGAAGTTGTTTCTTGGTTAGTTTGGTTGGTTCTTGGTTAGTTAGGTTGGTTTTGTGCATGCTACCTGTGCTGTGAATTTTTGTATTTGGTGGTGAGCTAACATAAATATACGTGGTGTTTTCGCTGTAAAACATTTAAAAAATCGGACATGTTGGCTGGATTCACAAGATGTTTATCTTTCATTTGCTGTATTGGACTTGTTAATGTGTGAAAGTTAAATATTTCTAAAAAATATATTTTGAATTTCGCGCCCTGCACTTGAAGTGGCTGTTGTCATATTGTGCCCGGCTTCGGGCTTGCAGCCCAAAGAAGTTAATGCAGGCAACCTTAAATCAGTTTTACCACATTTTTACCAGCATGTCACATGTGAAACCAGGGAAATAAATTCCTAGACCACCTTTACTCCACACACGGAGATGCATACAAAGCTCTCCCCCGCCCTCCATTTGGCAAATCTGACTACAATTCTATCCTCCTGATTCCTGCTTACAAGCAAAAACTAAAGCAGGAAGTACCAGTGACTCGCTCAATACGCAAGCGGTTAGATGACGCGGATGCTACACTACAGGACTGTTTTGCTAGCACAGACTGGAATGTGTTCCAGGATTCATCCAATGGCATTGAGGAATACACCACCTCAGTCATCGGCTTCATCAATAAGTGCATCGATGACGTCATCCCCACAGTGACTGTACGTACATATCCCAACCAGAAGCCATGGATAACAGGCAACCTCCGCATCGAGCTAAAGGCTAGAGCTGCCGCTTTCAAGGAGCGGGAGACTAATCCGGATGCTGATAAGAAATCCCGCTATGCCCTCAGACTAACCATGAAACAAGCAAAGTGTCAATACAGGATTAAGATTTGATCCTACTACACCGGCTCTGACGCTCGTGGCAGGGCTTGAAAACTATTACAGACTACAAAGGGAAACCCAGACGCGAGCTGCCCAGTGACGCGAGCCTACCAGATGAGCTAAATGTCTTTTATGCTCGCTTAGATGCAAGCAACACTGAAGCATGTACAAGAGCACCAGCTGTTCTGGATGACTGTGTGATAACGCTCTCGGTAGCCGATGTGAACAAAACCTTTAAACAGGTCAACATTCACAATGCCGCTGGGCCAGATGGATTACCAGGACGTGTACTCAAAGCATGCGCGGACCAACTGTCAAGTGTCTTCACTGACATTTTCTATTTCTCCCTGACCGAGTCTGTAATACCTGCATGTTTCAAGCAGACCACCATAGTCGCTGTGCCCAAGGAAGCGAAAGTAACCTGCCTAAATGATTACCGCCCCGTGGCACTCACGTCGGTAGCCATGCAGTGCTTTGAAAGGCTGGTCATGGCTCAAATCAACAGCATTCTCCCAGACACCCTAGACCCACTCCAATTTGCATACCGCCCCAACAGATCCACAGATGACGCAATCTCAATCACACTCCACACTGCCCTTTCTAACCTGGACAAAAGGAGCACCTATGTGAGAATACTATTCATTGACTACAGCTCAGCATTCAACACCATAGTGCCCACGAAGCTCATCACTAAGCTAAGGACTAAATACCTCCCTCTGCAACTGGATCCTGGACTTCCTGACGGGCAGCCCCAGGTGGTAAGAGTAGGCAACAACACCTCTGCCACGCTGATCCTTAAAAATGGGGCCCCTCAGGGGTGTGTACTTAGTCCCCTCCTGTATTCCCTGTTCACCCACGACTGCATGGCCAAACACGACTCCAACACCATCATTAAGTTTGCTGACGACACAACAGTGGTAGGCCTGATCACCGACAACGATGAGACGGCCTATAGGGAGGAGGTCAGAGAACTGGCAGTGTGGTGCCAGGACAACAACCTCTCCCTCAATGTGAGTGTAACGGATGTGAAATGGCTAGCTAGTTTAGCGGGTACGCGCTAGTAGCGTTTCAATCAGTTACGTCACTTGCTCTGAAACCTATTAGTAGTGTTGCCCCTTGCTCTGCAAGGGCCGTGGCCTTTGTGGAGCGATGGGTAACGATGCTTCGTGGGCGACTGTTGTTGATGTGTGCAGAGGGTCTGGTTCGCGTCGGGGCGAGGGGACGGTTTAAGTTATACTGTTAGATTGATGCTGTTGACCCGGATGACTGGTTGCTGCGGAAAAGAGAGGGTTGAAAGGGGGGTGAGTGTACGGATGTGAAATGGCTAGCTAGTTAGCGGGTACGCGCTAGTAGTGTTTCAATCAGTTACGTCACTTGCTCTGAAACCTATTAGTAGTGTTGCCCCTTGCTCTGCAAGGGCCGCGGCTTTTCGTGGAGCGATGGGTAACGACGCTTCGTGGGCGACTGTTGTTGATGTGTGCAGAGGGTCCCTGGTTCGCGCCCGTGTCGGGGCGAGGGGACGGACGTAAAGTTATACTGTTACATGAGCAAGACAAAGGAGCTGATCGTGGACTACAGGAACAGGCCCTCATTAACATCGACGGGGCTGTAGTGGAGTGGGTCGAGAGTTTCAAGTTCAGGGTGCAGGGGGGTACAGGCTAGTTGAGGTAATCTGTACATGTAGGTGGGGGCGAAGTGACTATGCATAGGTAACAAACAAACAGCGAGTAGCAGCAGTGTACAAGAGGGGAGGGGGGGTCAATATAAATTGTCCGGTTGCGATTTTTATGAATTGTTTAGCAGTCTAATGGCTTGGGGCTAGAAGCTGTTGAGGAGCCTTTTGGTCCTAGACTTGTGGCTCCGGTACTGCTTGCTGTGCGGTAGCAGAGAAAACAGTCTATTACTTGGGTGACTGGAGTCACATAGATGTTCCTTTTGTCCAGGTGGGAAAGGGCAGTGTTGAGTGCAGTAGAGCTTGCATCATCTGTGGATCTGTTGGGGCAGTATGCAAATTGGAGTGGGTCTAGGGTTTCTGGGATAATGGTGTTGATGTGAGCCATGACCAGCCTTTCAAAGCACTTCATGGCTACAGATGTGAGTGCTACGGGTCGGTAGTCATTTAGGCAGGTTACCTTAGTGTTCTTGGGCACATTGACTATGGTGGTCTGCTTGAAACATGTTGGTATTACAGACACAGTCAGGGACAGGTTGAAAATGTCAGTGAAGACATTTGCCAGTGGTCAGCGCATGCTCGGAGTACACGTCCTGGAAATCCGTCTGGCCCTGAAGCCTTGTGAATGTTGACCTGTTTTAAGGTCTTACTCACATCGGCTGCGGAGAGCGTGATCACACAGTCATCTGGAACAGCTGGTGCTCTCATGCATGTTTCAGTGTTACTTGCCTCAAAGTGAGCATAGAAGTAATTTAGCTCGGTTACCTTAGTGTTCTTGGGCACAGGGACTATGGTGGTCTGCTTGAAACATGTTCGTATTACAGACTCAGTCAGGGACAGGTTGAAAATGTCAGTGACGACACCTGCCAGTTGGTCAGCACATGCTCTGAGTATACGTCCTGATAATGTTTCAGTGTTACGTGCCACGAAGCGAGCATATAAGTAATTTAGCTCATCTGGTAGGCTTGTGTCACTGGGCAGTAATCAGTCCTCTATACTAAGCTATATGGAATTGTTTTAATAAAGTCATACCAAGGCTCATTAAGCTATTTGATTTTGAATTTTAGGACCCCTTGAAATATCTAAAAATTATTTTTCTTTTGGGGGGGGGTGAAACATTTTATTTGACCTTACTGCTCTTAGCCCATACAAATGCATTGAATAACATATTTACTACATGGAACAACCAGTGGTGTAAAGTATTTAAAAATATTTTCAAGTACTTCTTAAGTAGTTTTGGGGGTTATCTGTACTTTACTTTACTATTCATATTTTTGACAACTTTTACTTTTTCACTACATTTCTAAAGGAAATAATGTACTTTTTACTCCATTCATTTTCCCTGACACCCAAAAGTACTCATTACATTTTGATTGCTTAGCAGGACAGGAAAACTGTCAAATTCACACACTTATCAAAGAACATCCCTGGCCATCCCTACTGACTCTGATCAGGCGAACTCACTAAACACAAATGCTTCATTTGTAAAGATGTCGGTGTTGGTCCCTGGCTATCCGTACATTTTATAAACAAGAAAATGGTGCCGTGTGGTTTGCTTAATATAAGGTATTTGAAATGATTTATACTTAAGTATATTTCAAACCAAATACTTGTAGACTTTTACTCAAGTAGTATTTTAATGGCTGGCTTTCACTTATGCTTGAGTCATTTTCTATTAAGGTATCTTTACTTTTACTCAAGTATAACAATGAGTAACTTTTCCACCACTGGGAATAACAGATAGTCCCCCCAAATAAATCTAAAGGAAGTTTATTCTGAAGTGTCTGTCCTATATCAGAGATATATAAGAAAGATCAGGAAACATTAGTTATTAGATCTTTTTTACATTCATTTAACACTTGAATTTTGGCTCTGACCAGTCTCCATATTTATTTCCATTCATTTTTCTACTGGTACCGGGCGACATTCAGATGAGTCTTGTGAGGCCTGTGGACGTTCTAGCGCAAAACATGTACCAACATGTACTTGTCTGTGAGAGTCTCACCTTTCCACAGAAGGGTCATATTAGTGTGTAGCCCAAACTGTTCGGACGCTACAGACAGAAGTTGGCAGACCGTCTGTACCGACATCAGACGAGTCACAAGACACTTGTGGGGGTCGTAGAACAAAGCGGTTCTTAATGTTTTATATCCTTAGTGTCATAGAGCAATCATCGTGATCGTGAGAGTCTCATCTTTCCTTAGAGGGGTCATAATAGTTTGTAGGCCAAACCGTTCGGACGCTACAGATAATTTTGTGAGAAGAGATTTCATGGTCTGACAAACATTGCTCTAGCTCTGTCACCATTCACCGCAGATGCGGAAGTGCGACATAAGCAGATGCGGTGGACTGAGCCACATCCAATGCAAAAAAAAATGATATCTAGTTTAAAATCGATAGATTTTTGTATTATGTTAATTCGATTTCTGAGAGGCGCGCAGAGGCGCGGACATCGACCTTAGGGGGTTAACATGATTTTAAAAAATGAATACCTCATCTCTTTACCCCACACATACAATTATCTATAAGGTCCATCAGTTGAGCAGTGAATTCCAAACACAGATTCAACCACAAAGACCAGGGAGGTTCAAAAGCACCAATTTGGTAGTTGGGTAGAACAAATACAACTGCCAGTGAAAATTATTTTGAACATGGTGAAGTTATTAATTCCATTTTGGATGATGTATCAATACACCCAGTCACTACAAATATACATGTCCTTCCTAACTCAGTTGCCATGGTGACTTTAAAAGAGTTACAGAGTTGAATGGCTCTGATAGGAGAAAACTGAGGATGGATCGACAACATTGCAGTTACTCCACGATACTAACCTAAATGAAAGAGTAAAAAGAAGGAAGCTTGTACAGAATACAAATATTCTAAAACATGCATCCTGTTTGCAACAGGGCACTAAGGTAACACTTCAACAAACAAATGTAAGCGATTAACTTTTTTCCTAAATACAAAGTGTTATGTTTGGGGCAAATCCAATACAACCTATTACTGAGTACCACTCTCCATATTTCCAAGCATAGTTGTGGCTGCATTATGTTATGGGTATGCTTGTAATCATTAAGGACTGGGGAGTTTTTCAGGATAAAAAATAAACGTAATGGAGCTAAGCACAGGCAAAATCCTAGAGGAAAACCTGGTTCAATCTGCTTTCCACCAGACAATGTGAGATGAATTCACCTTTCAGCAGGACAATAACCTTAAACAGAAGGCCAAATCTACACTGGAGTTGCTTACCAAGAAGCCAGTAAAGGTTCCTGAGTGGCCGAGTTGCGGTTTTGACTTAATAAATCTGCTGGAAAATCTATGGAAAGACTTGAAAATGGTTGTCTTGCAATGATCAACAACCAATTTGACAGAGATTGAAGAATGTTTTAACAATAATGGGCAAGTATTGTACAGTCCAGATGTGCAAAGCTCTTAGAGACTTACCCAGAAAGACTCATAGCTGTAATCACTGCCAAATCTGATTCTAACATGTATTGACTCAGGGGTGTGAATACTTGTGTAAATTAGATATTTCTATATTCATTTCTAAAAACATGTTTTCACTTTGCCATTATGGGTTTTTGTGTGTAGATGGGTGAGACAAGTTTTTTTTTATCCATCTGGTATTCAGGCTGGAACACAACAAAATGTGGAATAAGTCAATATGTATGAATACTTTCAGAGAGCACTGTAGCTATGGACAACGGCAAAAGTGTTGCTACAGCTCTTTAAAAAATTGCTGCACTGAATTTAGCTAGTGCTATGGGAGAACGTTTAAGTAGAGAAACTACTTTATAGAGCACAATGCCATGCTGACGTACATGTGTTCACATATGAATTCTTAAAGAAATGGGTGGGGGTGAATCTTAAGATGGTGAGAACGATGTTGAATGAGCATAAACAGCTTTCTAGCACTATCATCTTTTGAGTACCTTTTCTCCTACTTTTATCCGAAGTGGAATAACACGTTTATTAACTGTCAAAGCAGGATAACTTCCCCATGTTTCCTGCAACTACAGTGTTTTACATGTCATTTTGAAGCTCTGAGTAGAGATACACATATGTCTTCTGTTAGAAACATTTCCATATAGGCCAAATTCCCACCAGTGTAAAGGGTTAATCACTGTACTACTTCATTATTATAAAGTTTCACAAGCCTTTGGAAATGTTTTCATAACCCATGTTGATCATTAACACTGCACCAAATTCCCTACATTCGTACTCCTAGTTATTCATACACCTCTGAAGATTCTTGAAACTTCCATTGGTACTCTGAAGATCTACAGTCTTTTATATGTGATTACTCAAAATAAGCTTTGTCTCATGGCTGTTGAATAATGGTAACATGGAACTGTTACACTAAAAAGTTATCAAAACACTGTTTAGAATATGTACATAAGTTCAGCCATTGAACTATTTTCATATTACTCTGTAGGCTCCTGACTGATTCAAAGCTTCCTCCTGGAGGAAGCTTTGAATGGATCAGTAGCCTACAGAGTGGTATGAGAAGATTGCAATACTCCTGCATCTCATACATCTGCCTAAAGTATTTGAACTCAGCCTGCAGGACTTAACTCTGTAATATCCAGAATGGAGTGTCATGCTCTCCACCCCTTCTGCCACTTGATTGTACCTGTCCATAACCTGTAATACATTTAATACAGTCATGTCCAAAATGATTGGCACCCTTGATAAACATGAGCAAAAAAGACTGTATAAAATAATACAAATACTGCGCTACAGTGGGGTTCGGAATTATTAACAACCTTGACAAAGGAATAATGAATGTATAAAACATTAAAATACTGAGCTATATTGTATGCAAAAATTTAAGAAATTAAATCATTTCAACTAAAACAATTGATCAAATAAATATAATTACTTTTTTTCTCAAACTGGTAGGGGACAAAATTATTGACACCCCTAAAGATTCTTAGAAATAAAGTAGTCTATAATTTGGTATTTAGTCCCAATGTTCCTAGCACACAATGACTACTACATCAAGGATGTGACTCTACAAACTTGATGGGTGCATTTACAGTTCGTTTTGGTTGAAATCATTTTGTGCTCAATAGAAATTAATGGTAAATAATTGTGTCATTTTGGAGTCACTTTTGTTGTAAATTAAGAACAGCATATGTTTCTAAATACCTATACATTTATGAGGAGGTGGAACATTCCTCATTCCAAATTGTTGCTTGAAAATAAACTTGATTGAAAATTCAGACCCCTTGACTTTTTCCACATTTTGTTATGTTATAGCTTTATTCTAAATTTTATTAAATATTTTTTCCCCGTCATAAATCTACACACAATACAACATAATGACAAAGCGAAAACAGGTTTTTAGAAAATGTAGCAAATGTATTAAAAATAAAAACAGAAATACTTACATAAGTATTCCTACCCTTTGCTATGAGACTCCAAATTGAGCTCGGGTGCATCCTATTTCCATTGATCATCTTTGAGATATTTCTACAATTTGTCTGGAGTCCAAATCTAAATTCAATTGATTAGACATGATTTAGAAAGGCACACACCTGTCTATATAAGATCCCACAGTTTAAAGTGCATGTCAGAGCAAAAACCAAGCTATGAGGTCGAAGGAATTGTCCGTAGAGCTCCAAGACAGGATCGTGGCCAGGCAAAGAGTACCAAACATTTCTGCAGCATTAAAGGTCCCCAAGAACACAGTGGCCTCCATCATTCTTAAGTGGAAGAAGTTTAGTACCAACAAGACTCTTCCTAGAGCTTGCCGCCTTGCCAAACTGAGCAATTGGGGCGAAAAGTAGGTCAGGAAAGTACAAATAACCCAATGGTCACTCTGACAGAGCTGTAGAGTTCCTCTGTGGAGATGGGAGAAAGTTCCAGAAGGACAACCATCTCTGCAGCACTCCACCAATCAGGCTTTTATGGTGGAGTGGCCAGACGGAAGCCACTCCTCCGTAAAAGGCACATGACAGCTCGCTTGGAGTTTGTCAAAAGGCACCTAAATACTCTCAGACCATGAGAAACAAGATTCTCTGGTCTGATGAAACCTAAATGGAAGGCTTTGGCCTGAATGCCAAGCATCACGTCTGGAGGAAACCTGGCACCATCCCTACTGTGAAGCATGGTGGTAGCAGCATCATGCTGTGGGGATGTTTTTCAGCGGCAGGGACTGGGAGGCTAGTCAGGATCGCGGTAAAGATTAATGGAGCAAAGTAGAGCGAGATCCTTGATGAAAACCTGCTCCAGAGTGCTCAGGACCTCAGACTGTGGCGAAGGTTCACCTTCCAACAGGACAACGACACTAAGCACACAGCCAAGACAATGCAGGAGTGGCTTCGGAACAAGTGTCTGAATGTCCTTGAGTGGCCCAGCTAGATCCTGGATTTTAACCCGATCCAACATCTCTGGAGAGACCTGGAAATAGCTGTGCAGCGACGCTTTCCATCCAACCTGACAGAGCTTGAGAGGATCCGCAGAGAATAATGGGAGAAACTCCCCAAATACAGGTGTGCCAAGTTTGTAGCGCTATTCCCAAGAAGACCCGAGGCTATAATCGCTGCCAAAGGTGCTTCAGCAAAGTACTGAGTAAAGGGTCTGATTACTTACGTAAATGTTTTTTTTTAAATGGATACATTTGTAAAACTTAACTTGCTTTTGCTTTATTATTATGTGCTATTGTGTGTGTATATTGATTTAAAAAAAATCTATTTTAGAATAAGGGAGTAACGTAACAACAAAATGTGGAAAAAAGTCAAGGGTTCTGAATACTTTCTGAATGCCCTGTACATAAACCATTACTAGCCGTGATGTCCAGAATTTGTTTTATATTTCTCATTTGGCATGTCTTTTTGTCCCAGTTTGCAGCAGTACTTACAGATGTGTTGACAACTGGGTCGGTGTTCCAACCAGAACGAGTAAAGTCAACTTTTTTCTACTCATTGATTGAACATTGAGTACAGTCAGTTGCATGAAATATGATAGATTTGTATCTCTTGCGATGGAATGCAAGTAAGCTGCAAGCAATTTTTGGGGGGTGTCACAAGAAGCAACCGAGATGAAACTTTTTTGCAAGCAACATAAATTGTGCCCAGATTGCTTCGGGACATTCGGCTTAATGCATGAGCTCAAACATAAATACACAAACCTACAAAATGTTTAACCTGAAACATAAATATATTTTAAAACAATCACTGGCTCTACAGAGTACAAAGTATACAGTTTACAAGACATTGACCACACTGACCTGAAAATGTGTCAATTGTGTCCAATTGTGACATACTGTAACTGTGCAGTTGGTGCAACAATAAAAAAACATTATAGACATGTAAATGTATTAGCAGAAGCACATTCAGCCTAACAACTGCAGCCCTGATTGTACAGTCACATGGTGCTTTTTAGACAGTTCAGTCAGAACAAGCGAGCATGATCCTGTAAATCTGCCCCTCACACAAACTAAAATAATGTGGTCTCTCTGCGGTCTCTCTCTTATCAGCATTTTTGGGTCAATTACCACAAATCTCAAACGTTTAATTTATTTTCTGAACTTCGCCATCACAATGTTGTCAGACCCTCCATAATTACCTAATGCTTTTAACAAATGACCAAGATCAGCTTTCCATAATAAAAGCAGGTGTGTTTACACAATACACATCAAATTATACAACCAATGCCATAAACAGTTTTATAATCATCCCTAAAACTGGCAAATTATGTTGATGTGAAATCCTGCTGACGCGCTTCTGTTTCACTTGGCCGACCGACGCGTTGTCATCTCATGGTTAGGTGACAAAAACTCCGTGATGTCTTCGGCAGGGCTAACAGCTGGTGCTTCTGAATCCTGCATTGCAGGCTTTTGTTTTTGTGTTGAAATACCTACAGTGCCTTGCAAAAGTATTCATGCCCCTTGGTGTTTTTCCTATTTTGTTGCATTACAACCTGTAATATAAATTGTTTTTTTATTTGGATTTTATGTAATGGACATGCACAAAATAGTCCAAATTGGTGAAATGAAATGAAAAAAATTACTTGTTTCAAAAAATGTAAAAGTGGTGCGTGCATATGTATTCTCCCCCTTTGCTATGAAGCCCCTAAATAAGATCTGGTGCAACCAATTACCTTCAGAGTTACATAATTAGTTAGATTGCACACAGGTGGACTTTATTTAAGTGTCACATGATCGGTCACATGATCTCAGCATATATACACCTGTTCTGAAAGGCCCCAGAGTCTGCAACACCACTAACCAAGGGGCACCACCAAGCAAGCGGCACCATGAAGACCAAGGAGCTCTCCAAATAGGTCAGGGACAAAGTTGTGGGGAAGTACAGATCAGGGGTGGGTTAAAAAAAATATCAGAAACTTTGAAAATCCCACGGAGAACCATTAAATCCATAATTTTTTTTTTTTTAAGAATATGGCACCACAACAAAGCTGCCAAGAGAGGGCCGCCCACCAAAACTCACAGACCAGCAAGGAGGGCATGAACCAGAGAGGAAACAAAGGGACAGAAGATAACTCTGAAGGAGCTGCAAAGCTCCACAGCGGAGGCTGGAGTATCTGTCCATGGGACCACTTTAAGCCGTACACTCCACGGAGCTGAGCTTTAAAGAAAAATGCAAACACATTTGGTGTTCACCAAAAAGCATGTGGGAGACTTCCTAAACATATGGAAGAAGATATTCTGGTAAGATGAGACAAAAATTTTGCTTTTCGGCCGTCAAGGAAACGCTATGTCTGGTGCAAACACTGCAACATCTCCCATCACCCCGAGAACACCATCCCCACAGTGAAGCATGGTGGTGGCAGCATCATAAAATAAATACAAGGAAATTCTTGAGGGAAACCTGTTTCAGTCTTCCAGAGATTTGAGACTGGGATGGAGATTCACCTTCCAGCAGGACAATGACCCCAAGCATACTGCTAAAGCAACACTCGCGTGGTTTAAGGGGAAACATTTAACTTCTTGACGCTAGGGGTCAGATTTTTTATTTTATTTTTAAATAATGTTCCCAAGGTAAACTGACTATTTCTCAGGTCCAGATCGTAGAATATGCATATAATTTACAGATTAGGATAGAAAACACTCCAAAGTTTCCAAAACTGTCAAAATATTGTCTGTGAGTATAACAAAACTGATTCTGCAGGCGAAAACCTGAGAAAATATAACCTGGACGTGATATTTTTTTTTAAAGATCTGTGTTTCCTGGCCAGTCTTTCTTCCATTTAAAGGGGTATCAACCAGATTCCTTTTCCAATGGCTTCCTCAGGCTGTGACCAGGCTTTAGACATAGTTTCAGGCTTTTATTTTGAAAAATTAACGAGATTTTTCAAAAGTAGTCAGGTGTCCTCTGAATAGTTCCTGCGTGCGAGAGGGGAGCTCTCCATTTTCCTTTTCTCTCTTATTGAATAGGTTACGGTCCGGTTGAAATATTATCGATTATGTTTGTTAACTTCTTATGGCTGCAATCCCGTTAACGGGATAAGTGTCATCAACAACCGCTGAATAGCATAGCGCTACATTCAATAAATATTACAAAAAATATTTATATTCATGAAATCACAAGTGCAATATAGGAAAACACAGCTTAGCCTTTTGTTAATCCACCTGTCGTGTCAGGTTTTGAAATGATGCTTTACAGCGAAAGCAATCCAAGCGTTTGTGTAAGTTTATTGATCGCTCGACAAAACATTAAGTACACTTAGCATCAAGTAGCTCGGTCACGAAAATCAGAAAAGCAATCAAATTAATCGTCTACCTTTGATGATCTTCGGATGTTTTCACTCACGAGACTCCCAGTTAGACAACAAATGTTCCTTTTGTTCCATAAAGATTATTTTTATATCCAAAATACCTCCGTTTGTTTGGCGCGTTATGWTCAGAAATCCACAGGAAAGAGCGGTCACGACAACGAAGACAAATTCCAAATAGTTTTCATAATGTCCACAGAAACATGTCAAACGTTTTTTATAATCAATCCTCAGGTTGTTTTTAAAATATAGAATCGATAATATATCAACCGCAAATGTCTTTAACAGTAGGAGAGGGAAAAACAATGGCTGTCCAAACTCTGTTGCGCGAGCAAAACTCCTGTGACCACTTGACGAGATGTTATCGTTCTGGCTTATTTTTCAAAATAAAAGCCTGAAACTATGTCGAGGAAGCGATAGGAAAAGGAATCTGGTTCATATGCCTTTAAATCCAGCAAAGGGAGGCTATGGAAAATGGAGTTTTCAAAATAGAAGCCACTTCCTGTTTGGATTTTCCTCAGAGTTTCGCCAATATCAGTTCTGTGTTACTCACAGACAATATTTTGACAGTTTTGGAAACTTGAGAGTGTTTTCTATTCAATACTAATAATAATATGCATATATTAGTAACTGAGACTGAGGAGCTGGCCGTTTACAATGGGCACCTTTTCATCCAAGCTACTCAATACTGCCCCTGCAGCCATAAGAAGTTAAAAACAACCTGAGGATTGATTATAAAAAACATTTGACATGTTTCTACGACCATTACGGATACTTTTTGTAATACGGAACGAGGCTGTAGTTTTCTCAACATAACGCGCAACCCAAATGGCGTTTTTTGTTATAAAAGTAATATTTATCGAACACAACAAATGTTCTTTTTGTAACTGGGAGTCTCGTGAATACAAACATCCGAAGATTATCAAAGGTAAGCGATTAATTTTATTGCTTTTCTGACTTTCGTGACCATGCTAATTTGGGGCTAGCTGTTGTAGCATTGATTGATACACTCACAAAAGCMTGGATTMCTTTCMCTGTAAAMRATATTTTCAAAATCTGACACGATAGGTGGATTAACAACAAGCTAAGCTGTGTTTTGGTATATTTCACTTGTGATTGCATGATTATAAATATTTTTAGTAATAATTTTGAATTTGGCGCCCTGCAATTCAGCGGTTGTTTAGGGAAATGATCCCATAATCGGGATCTGTGCGCAGACAGATTAAATGTCTTGGAATGTCCTAATCAAAACCCAAACCCCAGTCCAATTGAGAATCTATGATATGACTTAAAGATTGCTGTACACCAGCGGAACCCATCCAATTTGGAGGAGCTGGAGCAGTTTTGCCTTGAAGAATGGGCAAAAATGCCAAGCTTATAGAGACATACCCCAAGAGACTTGCAGCTGTAATTGCTGCAAAAGGTGGCTCTACAAAGTACTGTCTGTGAGGGGGTGAATAGTTATGCACGCTCAAGTTGTCTTATTTCTTGTTTGTTTCACAATAAAACATATTTTGCATCTTCAAAGTGGTAGGCATGTTGTGTAAATCAAATGATACAAACCCCCCAAAAATCTATTTTAATTCCAGGTTGTAAGGCAACAAAAAAGAAAAATGCCAAGGGGGGGATGAATACTTTCGCAAGCCACTGTACACAAATCACAGGCATAGAAACTGCTTTCGGCTTCACCTGATTAATATATTTTCGAGCATTTTTCTTCACAAGCACACTGCATCAATGATTCTTTAGGGAGCTATATATCATGCGTACATGTCTTTTCGTAGAGCAAAACTGCTGTGGATGGTACTACATAGCGCACAAATCCCCTTCAGCACTCAACGTCATATTTGGCGGGCAAACTGTGAAGCCAGCTGTGTAGCCTATTGCCTGTTTATGTTTGAGTCTTTTATTAAAAAAGGTGAAACAATGTTGTGCCTGTTTGCTGCTTCCATCAAATCATGCATAGCTTCTTTATATTAAGCACATTCTGGGAAGATTTGTTACTTGTTTTTATGGCGCTGCATTGTCATGTAGCCAGCCTATTGCTATTTTTTGGTTATTTGAAATAAATGTTTTAGGCCTACTTCTTTTCCCCCCATTTTTTGTATTTTGCTTAGCTTTTTAGTTGATGAATAAAAGTTTCATAGTGAATGGTGGGTGCTAATGGATGGTGTAAATGTTGTATGCCTACTTATGTTTAGTATTTTGCTTTCCTATGGTTGGTGTTAATGGATGATGTAAAAACTAGATACAATGAAAACACATTATTTTAAATGAAAAGACATTGTAGGAACCTGCCTGTTTTTAGCCTTTATTTAACCATACAACAAATTTATATACAACATTCTGTACAGATGAAATCATTTATATAGGCTACAATATTCTGCCCATATGAAGGAATGTATATACAATAAAGGTAGCCATACATGATTTAACGAGAAGCAGTAAACATACATATTTAATAATAGACCAATGAACACAATCAGGCAATAGTTAACATACTGTACACAACAATGTTTCACATTCTTATTCACATATAACTTACTAAAAAACACAATCACGCGATACTCTACAGCTGGCTTCACAGCTTCCAGGGAAACTCGAGCTATTCTAGCCTCACCCGGATGAAAGAGTAGCAGAGGAAAGGGGTTTGTTGCTGCTGCAGTGTTCGCAGTAAAATATTACACGTTGTGGCAGTGCATCTATATTTCACTGCAGAGCTGTGCTAGGACCACCCACCAACGGTCAAATTAAGAGTTGGATATTTTTTATCCATGATTTATAAGAACACATTGCATTTGAATATTAATATTGCATGTGTGGTGATGTTTCATTCAAGTTTGTGGGAACACCGAATGTGAGTGTTCTTTTATAATATCTAGTTTTGTGGATGGTAACCATGAGCGGCAGATCTAACCTTCTACATATCAGAAAAGGAGTGAGAAACACAACAGAACACCCTTCACAATTTGCTTTAGTACAGCCAAATAACATATTGAGATTTGGAATGTAAATTGGTAGGAGTTGGCATTCTGCTGTGATATCTCTAATCTGAGCTGCTTTAGATACAGTTACACTTCACCAACTGACTTGGACACTGTCTTAGATAAGGGTCTGGGAGGCCATTGTCACCATACTCACACTTTTCCCCTTTTCACAGAGTTGTGACACACACACACACCAACACACCACATTGTCGTTTTACGCTACCAGCTTCTATAGAATGATTGTTGTGCAATCAGATCAAACTTTCACTGTCAATTAAAAACAAAGCTTTTGGGAACAACTTTTGGAGAACGTTGTCTGTGGCTAACAGAGATGTTCACTTAGCAGAACCTCCAAATCATTCTGCTCAGTGAATCAATTTGTTTAGACGCAATGTTAAAAACCAAGACAGGGTTTATTACCCAAATCTATTAACTTGCTACTTGTTTAGTAAAATAATATACAAAGTTATATGGCATACATTTCTGCAATGTATATAGCCAACAGTACAGTATAAACATACGCTGTGAAAATTGCGTAACAATTAAACTATGGATAAATTACTTAAATGTCCTATTGTCTCTTTGGACTTTAGTTTGAAGACTTGTTTGTTTGCCTACACATAAATTACTGTGAAACCTGACTTCTATACCAAAACGCCACCATCTTTCCAACACAACATCACCGCCACCATTTGCACCACAACCTCAAATCCAAGTTGTGCCGCCCAAGAGATCCCATAGTGCATATATGTCAGAGTCAAGGCCCGCGGGCCACATCCGGCCCGCGAGAAGGTTTTTTACGGCCCCTGGGATGATCTTGATTTATTATTAGAACCGGCCCGCAGACCGCAGCAAGCCGGCAGCCCGCAGATCTTTTACACGCACCAATACTACATTTCCCACAATGCAACGGTGACGCACCGAGCAGTAGGCTGCTTCATTTCAATATTTATTGGCACAGCAGTCGTCAGCATCACAGTAAAATTAACTTTCAGATACCCATCAAAAATGGCAAAACGGAAGGTGGACACTGAGAACCGGGGGTTTCAAACAAGGTGGGAGTCGGAGTATATGTTCACGGAGGTAGCTGGAAAACCTGTGTGTCTTCTGTGTGGAGAAAGTGTGGCGGTACTGAAAGAGTATAATCTGAGACGACATTATGAAACGAAACACGCGGACAAAAACAAGAATATGGACATGGAACAAAGGCTACAAAAGGCAGAGGAATTAAAACGAGGCCTCAAATCTCGACAGGCTCTGTTCAAAAAAGCCAAATCACAAGGCCAGGCTGCTGTCAAGGCCAGTTTTATTTTGGCAGAAGAGATCGCTAAATCAGCCCGGCCATTTACGGAGGGGGATTTCATCAAAAACTGCATGATTAAAGTTTGTGACGAAGTTTGCCCAGAAAAAAGGCAACTCTTTTTAAATGTGAGTCTGAGCAGAAACACCATTGCCGAGAGAGTAGACCAGTTGTCCATCAATCTAAAAGAGCAGCTTGTGAAAAAGGGAAAAGATTTCATTGCATATTCCTTGGCTGTGGATGAGAGCACCGACATTTCTGACATTGCCCAGTTGTCAATTTTCATCCGCGGAGTGGACTCCAGCCTAAGCGTGACAGAGGAGTTTTTGGCTTTACGTCCTATGCATGGCACAACTACGGGGCATGATTTGTATGAAGAGGTGTCAAGATGTGTAAATGAGATGGAGCTGCCTTGGGAAAAACTCGTGGGTTTGACAACCGACGGAGCACCTGCGATGTGTGGACACAGGAGCGGACTGGTGGCGAAGATACGGGAAAAGATGCAAGAGGAAAACGCGACAGGTGAGCTGACAGCTTATCATTGTATCATACACCAGGAAGCGTTGTGCGGTAAAGCCTTGAAAATGGAGCATGTAATGAGCATCATCACGCGCACAGTTAACTTTATCAGAGCCAAAGGTTTGAATCACCGCCAGTTCAAGGCATTTCTGACGGAGTTAGAAACGGAGCATGGTGATTTGCCTTATCACACAGAGGTGCGATGGCTAAGCCAGGGAAAGGTGCTTCAAAGATGTTTCGAGCTTCGTGAGGAGATTTGTCTGTTCTTGGACAGCAAAGGGAAAGACACAACACAACTCCGAGACGAAATGTTTCTGTGTGAAATGGCTTTTCTGTGTGACATTACGAGTCATCTGAATGCAATGAACTTGCAGCTGCAGGGTCGGGATCATGTCATCTCTGATATGTACAGTACAGTGAAGGCATTTAAAACCAAACTGACTCTGTGGGAGACGCAGATGCGGAAAGAAAATTTGAGCCACTTTCCCAGCTGCCAGACCATGAAAGAGAAGCTCTCTACCAGTGCGTTCCCGAGCGCACAGTTGGCTGATAAAATAGGTATGCTTGCCGCTGACTTTCGACGCCGATTTGCTGACTTTGAAGCACAAAAAAGCAGGTTGGAACTGCTCGGTAACCCATTTGCTGTTGACGTGGAAAGCTCACCACCAAACCTCCAAATGGAGTTGATTGACCTCCAATGCAATGATGCACTGAGGGCAAAATATGCGGCAGTGGGTGCTGCGGAGTTCGCCCGTTTCCTCCCCGACACAATGCCCCAGCTGCGCATCCAGGCTGCTCAAACGTTGTCTATGTTTGGCAGCACATACCTGTGTGAACAACTGTTTTCTTTGATGAACCTGAACAAAACATCACACAGAAGTCGACTTACTGCTGAACACCTCCACTCAATTCTGAGGATTTCCTCAGCTCAGAGCCTTACCCCGAACATTGATGAACTTGTGGAAAAGATGGGACACCACCAAGTATCACCCTCAACCTCAAACAAGTGAACATTACTGTGCAATCACATATTTAGAGTTTTTACTCAGTTCAAGTTTAAAAGTTAAAGTTTAATATTTGTTTTCACTGCATGTTACTTCTCCTTAAACAAAGTGTTGTTTTTGATTAATAGATTTTTGCACTTTATTTTATTGTATTTCAATCCAATTATATTTTAAAAATATTTCAGTTGAGTGGATGATAGAAAATTGCTATTATTGTTTTTTTCTTTGAAGTAAATTTAGCCCACTTTTGCTAAAATAGAAAATATAGGCTACTGATGGTGCCTTGAATACCGGTTTCTTTCATTTAATGTTCATGTTATGGGGATTTTTATATAAAGGAAATTTGTCTTTTGTGTCTGTTGAAAATTAAAGATTACTGACAGAGCCATAAGAAAATATTGCTTTATTTATCTGATCATATTGGAATATATTTGTTAGGTTTTCAGTAGGTTCAATTAGGTTCACTAGACTATATGCGTCATTTAAAAATTTTTCAATGAACATTCGAACAGTCCGGCCCTCGGCTTGTAGCTAAATTTTTTATTTGGCCCTCCGTCCATTTGACTTTGACACCCCTGCCATAGTGGGCTCTTGTTTATGGTCAGACAGGCTCCATGTTGGCGATAACCGACAGATGTCTTGCATGTGTGTGATGCGAAGCGGAGTCTGTGTGGATTAGGAGCTTCCTCCCAGTCCTGTTCCTGTGGAGGGATGACACACACATGCTCACACCCACGCACACACGCACACACACACACTTCCAGACAGTCCTGTTCCTGTGCTGAAATGAGTGTGTGCATGAGAAGGTCCAGGCGTTCAGACAGATGAATGTGCACTGACTATGGTACACTAGCTGAGGGAGAGGGAATATCCTACTACATTACAGTACACAACACTGTTTTATGGCGATACAGTACTGCACTGCCTTTGAACGGTCAAACTTTGTCATATGTCTGGTAGAACAGTTTCTTCCACAGATTACAGTTCTGCTTATTTATGTTCACATAAATGTTTGTTTAGCGGTGAAATAACATTTTACCAGATTTGCTACCCAGTATAAAACCAGGCAGAAAGATAAAAGGATGAAGCTGAGCATGTATTATGTCTTCTGCTTTCTCCTCATAAAGGACCTTTTCGAGGACTGTGACAATGATTTTGTTGTTTTGGCTCTGTACTACAGCACTTGGGATTTGGAATGATACTATGAGTTTAAAGTGCAGACTGTGTCGAGGAATTATTGTAATCAAAAGGAGAGACTTTTAGATGTCTTCAAAACAATCCAACTTTATTATTTAATTACTGCAGTAATTGAGCTGGTCGGTAATCACCCCTGGAGGTGATCACAGAGAACTCAACGAGCTGGTTTGAGACACTGCATTTTATAGTCCATCCTCCTTCAGTATACATAACACACAACAGATGTATGGAATGGGTCACAAGATTTGTATGAAACATACTTGTAATTCACAGCAGACAGTATCTGCTGTAAAAACAGTTTTCCTTGTGTAGAGACCAGTGTCTGGCCCCCCAACTCCATACTGGAACCATGTCTCCCTGATACCATATAGAACAGAAACATTAACTTATGCTCTGGAATGCAGTATCCCCAAATATATCGTAAATCTCCTGTCAGTGTTATCTCCCAGAGTCCCACTTTCAGTTCACACAGACATCTTGCAATTTTGCTCTCACATTTCCCCGTTTTGAGAGTCCTCTCAATTTAAAATAAAATTACAATTTAAAATTTGTCTGGGAAGGTCATGATACACAGTCACCTGCACAAACCCATGAAGAAAAACAAAAAATGCATACAGTTTATGAGATTCAAAGCCTTCAATGTCTTCATAGACAGTGAAAAGCACATATTTAATGCATAATGCAGAGCATGCAACAAATACGCTTTAGTTATCTATCACACTCCAATGGATCAACATGGTGGAAATAACTATTTCCATCCCAGAAACTAAAATTAGCATATCTTGTTGGACAAATCCAGGTAGACTCCTGGTTTAAGTAAAATGTATTCTGTTGGTGACTAATGAACATGAACCAAGACAAGATTACACTATGTATAAGGCAATGCCTATGGATCAAAGTTCACCCTCTCCATTGACCAGGGCATGCTGAGAATACTGTCAACATCTTTAGTTCATAACAGCAATCAAAATAATCAATCCATAATACATTAATTGCTTCACTCATATAGTTATTAACATACTAAACTCAAATCAATCCTTCAGTTTCCAAATCATAATCAAAACCCAATTAATTATCCAACCAAAATGTATGGGAACACCATCATGTTCCTGAGAGTATCATCTTCCCATAATAGTTTATAGGCCAAACCCGGTAAGACGCTACAGACGATTTTCGGGATGTCTCATGATCTGACAAACACCACTCTAGCTTTGTCACCTTTCACCGTAGATGTGGAAGTGTTACATAGACGGATGCGGTGGATTGAGAAAGATATGTCTATCTTAAACTGACAGATTTTATGGGGATGTTTTTATTACGCTAATTGGATTTCTGCAGGGTCGCAGACATCGACCTTAGTGGGTTAAAGATCAACATTTGACAATATTGTTGATTGATTGACTATGGCTTTCCAAATCGCCCTACACTGCTATTTGTAGGGCTAATTTTAAATGAATGTTGTGATTTTTCAGCCATTCTGTAACCAGAAACAAGCTACATGGGGTCAATACCAAAATAAGTTATCTAATGATCCTGTTTCTTCACAGCAAAATCTGCAGAGCTGAGACTATTGTATGCCTCGTATATTTAACATTCTGTAGGTGCCATGAATGTTGTATAATAATTTACATTGAAAAACTCAAAGTATTGTATCAAGCGTTGTTTTGTGTATAAGTTCATACACCATGTGTAATGGAATCGGTACATCGAAAATCTCTTCCCAGCTATTGTGCAACATGTATGGTGCAACTAGTAAATTTTTCAGCCAATTTTGGTATTTTTTATATGGCAGACAAGTTCCATACCTTCTCCTCTTTCCATTTGCCTCATCAATTTTTGCAATAATGCTGCAATCAGTTGGTTGTAACTTTAGTTTGAGCAAACATTCCCGTATATTTTCGATAGCTGCATGTTGGACATAACTCCACCATTCCTATGCATAATATCATTAATAAATATAATATATATACACTGCTCAAAAAAATAAAGGGAACACGAAAATAACACATCCTAGATCTGAATGAATGAAATATTCTTATTAAATACTTTTTTCTTTACATAGTTGAATGTGCTGACAACAAAATCACACAAAAATGATCAATGGAAATCAAATTTATCAACCCATGGAGGTCTGGATTTGGAGTCACACTCAAAATTAAAGTGGAAAACCACACTACAGGCTGATCCAACTTTGATGTAATGTCCTTAAAACAAGTCAAAATTAGGCTCAGTAGTGTGTGTGGCCTCCACGTGCCTGTATGACCTCCCTACAACGCCTGGGCATGCTCCTGATGAGGTGGCGGATGGTCTCCTCCCAGACCTGGACTAAAGCATCCGCCAACTCCTGGACAGTCTGTGGTGCAACGTGGCGTTGGTGGATGGCGCGAGACATGATGTCCCAGATGTGCTCAATTGGATTCAGGTCTGGGGAACGGGCGGGCCAGTCCATAGCATCAATGCCTTCCTCTTGCAGGAACTGCTGACACACTCCAGCCACATGAGGTCTAGCATTGTCTTGCATTAGGAGGAACCCAGGGCCAACCGCACCAGCATATGGTCTCACAAGGGGTCTGAGGATCTCATCTCGGTACCTAATGGCAGTCAGGCTACCTCTGGCGAGCACATGGAGGGCTGTGCGGCCCCCCAAAGAAATGCCACCCCACACCATGACTGACCCACCGCCAACCCGTCATGCTGGAGGATGTTGCAGGCAGCAGAACGTTCTCCACGGCGTCTCCAGACTCTGTCACGTCTGTCACACCCTCAGGAGACCATCCGCCACCTCATCAGGAGCATGCCCAGGCGTTGTAGGGAGGTCATACAGGCACGTGGAGGCCACACACACTACTGAGCCTCATTTTGACTTTACATCAAAGTTGGATCAGCCTGTAGTGTGGTTTTCCACTTTAATTTTGAGTGTGACTCCAAATCCAGACCTCCATGGGTTGATAAATTTGGTTTCCATTGATCATTTTTGTGTGATTTTGTAGTCAGCACATTCAACTATGTAAAGAAAAAAGTATTTAATAAGAATATTTCATTCATTCAGATCTAGGATGTGTTATTTTAGTGTTCCCTTTATTTTTTTGAGCAGTTTATATATATACGTCCTAATGACCACAACAGAGGACAATTTTGCACTTGTAATAAAATATAAATAATCTTTTTTTTTTGGTAACACCATACATATGTTATGTAAAACAATTATTGGTCTCTGGATATTGCAACTAAAGAGTTATGCAATTTTTTCCATAAATAGACAGATATTTACCTCTGCATGGTTGCAGAATATTGTCTATTTTTTCTAACTTTTTATTGAGATTTGTTATGGTAAGTTCATTTATATCTTTATGGATGTGAATTCCAAGTATGTACACTTAACCATCAGCTCATTTTAGTGGTACATTACAAGGTAATGTAAACATTGTGTCTTTTAACGATCCAATACGCAATATGGTAAAATTATCATAATTGGATTTAGTCCAGAGAGGCGATCTAGATCTTCATTGAGACTGTGCAGCGATCCAGATTGCGGACTTAAGAAGAAACTTGAGTCATTGGCATACATTGACACTTTTGTTTTTAAGCCCCAGATTTCTAACCTCTTGATGTTCTTGTTGGATCTGCAATAACAAATAGATATGGAGACAGCGGACAGCCTTGTTGTACTTTTCTTGAAGGTTCAATACTTTGAGAAGTAACAATTATTTACTATTTTACAGCTGTGGTTGCTATACAAAACGTTATCCCATTGTACAGGAGATTCACCAAAATGTAAATAGTCTAAACATTTACAGATGAAGTCGGAAGTTTACATACACCTTAGCCAAATACATTCAAACTCAGTTTTTCACAATACCTGACATTTAATCCTAGTAAAAAATCCCTGTCTTAGGTCAGTTAGGATCACCACTTAATTTTAAGAATGTGAAATGTCAGAATAAAAGTAGAGAGAATGATTTATTTCAGCTGTTATTTCTTTTATCACATTCCCAGTGGGTCAGACGTTTACATACACTCAATTAGTATTTGGTATTCTTGCCTATAAATTGTTTAACTTGGGTCAAATGTTTCAGGTAGCCTTCCACAAGCTTCCCACAATAAGTTGGGTGAATTTTGGCCCATTCCTATTGACAGAGCTGGTGTAACTGAATCAGGTTTGAGGGCCTCCTCGCTCGCACACACATTTTCAGTACTGCCCACAAATTTTGTATAGAATAGAGGACAGGGCTTTTTGATGGCCACTCCAAGACCTTGACTTTGTTGTCCTTAAGCCATTTTGCCAGAACTTTGGAAGTATGCTTGCGGTCATTGTCCATTTGGAAGACCCATTTGCAACCAAACTTTAACTTCCTGACTGATGTCTTGAGATGTTGTTTAAATATATCCACATAATTTTCCTCCTTCATTATGCCATCTATTTTGTGAAGTGCACCAGTCCCTCCTGCAGCAAAGCAGCCCCCACAACATGATGCTGCCAACCCCGTGCTTCACGGTTGGGATGGTGTTCTTGCAAGCCTCACCCTTTTTCCTCCAAACATAATGATGGTCATTATGGCCAAACAGTTCTATTTTTGTTTCATCAGACCAGAGCACATTTCTCCAAAAAGTACGATCTTTCTTGCAAACCGTAGTCTGGCTTTTTTATGGCGGTTTTGGAGTAGTGGCTTCTTCCTTGCTGAGCGGCCTTTCAGGTTTTGTCGATATAGGACTTGTTTTACTGTGGATATACGTAGATGGTTTGTACATGTAAAATTACTTGTGTCATGCCCAAAGTAGATGTCCTAACCGACTTGCCAAAACTATAGTTTGTTAACAAGAAATTTGTGGAGTGGTTGAAAACAAGTTTTAATGACTTCAACCTAAGTGTATGTAAACTTCCGACTTCAACTGTATATATAAATTATAGTCATACTTTAGCAAAAGCCTTTTCAAAATCGGCTTTGAAGACCAGGCCTGGTATCTTTGATGTTTCATAGTGTTCTATTGTATCAAGTAATTGTCATATATTATTCCCAATGTATGGTCCATGTAAAAAAAAACTGTCTAATCAATATCTGGTAAAAAAATATTTTTTATTCTATGCGCTATGTATTTTGCCAGGATTTTTGCATCACAACATTGACGTGTATGAGGCCTCCATTTTTTTTAATAGATCTTTATCCTGACCACCTGGGTCCTGTTTAAGTAGTAGTGAATTCAGACCTTCTTGCTGAGTATCTGATGGTCTACCATTTTTATAGGAGTAGTTAAAATATGCTAATAATGGATCTTTGAGAATAGCCGCGGGAAGTAGAGGTGCTGAGAGTGCTGCAGCACCCCTTGAAAAATCATAATGATAAATAAAGCATTTACAATATATATATATATATATATATATATATATATATATATATATATATATATATATATAAATACTTTATATATGTTTTTTACACAAAAGAAGTGCACTAGCCTTTAATAGTCCTGTATTAGCAGACCGATATAGCCACCTACAAAACATTCTCAAGTTTCTGTAAATTATTTTTGGTAGCGTTTCTATGTTGAAGATTCAAGAATAATTTAGTGAATTTTTCAAAATGTTGCATCCCGTTTGTTATATTTTTGTAATAAATTACATTTGATCGTTATTGAATAAGTTCCTCCAGTTCTTTTTGTTTTTACTCTAACTTATTCTGTACCTCTATAGTACCGTATGTTTTTCCATCGACAGTGCATTTTTAAAGTATACAGACCCCTTGACTTTTTCCACATTTTGTTACATTAGTCTTAATCTAAAATGTATTAAAACATGTTTTCCTCACATCAATCTACACATAATACCCCATGACAAAGCAAAAAAACATTTTAGCAAAATGTATAATAAAAAAAATTAAGTATCACATTTACATTAGTATTCAGACCCTTTACTCAGTACTTTGTTGAGGCACATTTGGCAGCAATTACAGCCTTGAGTTTTATGGGGTATGACACTACAAGTTTGACACACCTGTATTGGGGAGTTTTCCTTATTATTCTCTGTCAGGTTGGATGGGGAGCATCGCTGCACAGCTACTTTCAGGTCTCTCCTGAGATGTTTGATCGGGTTCAAGTTCTGGCTCTGGTTGGTCCACTCAAGGACGTTCAAAGACTTGTCCCGAAACCCCTCATGCGTTGTTTTGGCTGCGTGCTTAAGGTTGTTGTCCTGTTGGAAGGAGAACCTTCGCCCCAGTCTGAGGTCCTGAGAGCTCTTGAGCAGGTTTTCATCAAGGATCTCTCTGTACTTTGCTCCGTTCATCTTTGCCTCAATTCTGACTAGTCTACAAGTCCCTGCCGCTGAAAAACATCACCACAGCATGATGATGCCACCACCACGATTCACCATAGAGCCGGTGCAAGGTTTCCTCCAGACGTGACGCTTGGCATACAGGCCAAAGAGTTCAGTCTTGGTCTCATCAGACCAGATTATCTTGAGTCCTTTAGGTGCATTTTGGCAAACTCCAAGAGGGCTGTCATGAGCCTTTTACTAAGGAGTGGCTTCCGTCTGGCCACTCTACTAAAAGGCCTGATTTGTGGAGTGCTGCAGAGATGGTGTCCTTCTGGAAGTTTCTTCCATCTCTACAGAGGAACTCCTGTTCACCTCCCTGACCGAGGCCGTTCTCGCCCGATTGCTCAGTTTGGCCGGGCAGCCAGCTCTAGGAAGAGCCTTGGTGGTTCCAAACTTCTTCCATTTAAGAATGATGGAGGCCACTGTGTTCTTGGGGACCTTAAATGCTGCAGAAATGTTTTGGTACCCTTCCCCATATCTGTGCCTCGACACAATCCTGTCTAAAGAGCTCTACGGGCAATTCCTTCAACCTCAAGGCTTGGTATTTGCTTTGATAGCACTGTCAACTGTGGGACCTTATATAGACAGGCGTGTGCCTTGATAAATCATGTCTAATCAATTGAATTTAACACAGGTGGACTCCAATCAAGTTGCAGAAACATCTAAAAGATGATCAATGGAAGCAGGATACACCTAAGCTCCATTTCGAGTCTCATAGCAAAGGGTCTGAATACTTATATAAATAAGGTATTTGTTTTTCTTTTTAATAAATTTGAAAAAAAATCTAAACTTGTTTTCGCTTTGTCATTAAGTGGTATTGTTTGTAGATTGATGAAGAAAAAACATATATTTAATACATTTTAGAATAACGCTGTAAGGTAACAAAGTGTGGAAAAAGTGAAGGGGTCTGAATACTTTCCGAATCCACTGTGCATGTGCTGTTAGTTCCTCTACTTCCTTTGTTAGTCTAATCTCTTTTGACCTAAACTGCTTTTGCTTTAATAATGAGTATGGCATTGAATGGCCTCTGAAGGTACATTTGAAAGTGTCCCATAAAATAAGGGTATCTGTTGTACCTATGTTGTGCAGGAACTTGTCATATTTAAGAACACATTTTCATCCAGTAGGCTTAGATCGTGGTCTGATCACATTCTGTCTCCTATCAACAATTGTTTAACTTGTGATGCCAGCGAGAATGTCACAAGAAAGTTGTCAAAGACGGTTAGCTTGATTAAGCTTCCTCCGTATATGTCTCATAGGTCAGGGTTTTTTTAGCCTCCATATATCCACTAGGTCTAATGTGTCCATGATATTTGTGCTCTCCTTAAGTGCATGAAGGTGATGGTTTGTGTGATTTTTTTTTTTACGGTCCAGTGAAGTACTTAAAACCGTGCTATAAACTCCCACCATAATAATAGGATTGTTTTTCCACATTTTGTTGTGTTACAGCCTGAATTCAAGATGGATTAAATATAGATTTGTTTTCTCTCAACCACCTACAAACAATACTCCATAATGATAAAGTGAAAATATGTTTTCAGAAATGTTTGCTAATTTCTTGAAAATGAAATACAGAAATATCTCATTTAAATAAGTATTCAGATCGTTGAGTCAATACATGTGAGAATCATCTTTGGCAGCGATTACAGATGTGAGACTTTCTGGATAAGTCTAAGAGCTTTGCACACTGGGATTGTACAATATTTACCAATTATTAATTTCAAACTGTTTCAAGCTCAGTCAAATTGGTTGTTGATCATTGCTCGACAACAGTTTAAGACTTGCCATAGATTTCCAAGCAGATTTAAGTCAAAACTGTAACATTCAATGTAGTCTTGGTAAGCAACTCCAGTGTAGATTTGATCTTGTGTTTTAGGTTATTGTCCTGCTTTTTACAAATTAACAAAAAATGAAAAGCTGAAATGTCTTGAGTCAATAAGTATTCATCCCCTTTGTTGAGAATAAGTTCAGGAGAAAAATGTGCATGGACTCACTCTGTGTGCAAACTGAGGATGGATCAACAACATTATAGTTACTCCACAATACTATCCTAATTGACAGAGTGAAAAAAAGTAAGCCTGTACAGAATATAAATATTCCCAAACAAGCATCTTGTTAGCAACGAGGCACTAAAGTAACACTGAAAAAAATGTGGCAAACCAATTTACTTTTTTTCCTGAATACAAAGTGTTATGTTTGGGGCAAATACGATACAACACATTACTAAGTATCATTCCTCATATTTTCAAGCATAGTGATGGCTGCATCATGTTATCGGTATGCTTGTAATAGTTAAGGACCGTGGAGGTTTTCAGGGTAAAACAGAAACGGAATCGAGATAAGCACAGGCAAAATCCTAGAGGAAAACCTGGTTCAGTCTGCTTTCCACCAGACACTGGGAGATGAATTCATCTTTCAGCAGGACAATAATCTAAAACACAAGGCCAAATCTACACTGGACTTGCTTACCAAGAAGACAGTAAATGTTCCTTAGTGACCTAGTTACAGTTTTGACTTAAATCTACTTGAAAATCTATGGAAAGACAAAAATAGCAAGGATCAACAACCAATTTGACAGAACTTGAAGAATTCTAAAAGAATAACGGGCACATGTTGTACAAAAGAGGTGTGGAAAGCTCTTGGAGACTTACCCGGAAATACTCACTGCCAAAGGTGCTTCTACAAAGTATTGACTCAGGGGTGTGAATATTTATGTAAAACATATTTCTGTATTTCATTTTCAATACATTTTCTAATTCTTTTTTTTTTTTACATAGTTTCACTTGGTCATTATGTATTTGTGCAGATGGGTGAGAAAAAAAAGATTTAATACATTTTGAAAACAACAAAATGTGGAATAATTCAAGGGGTTTGAATACTTTCTAAAGGCACTGTAAGTGAATTTGTGCAAATACTTTTGGTTCCCTAAAATGGGGGGACTATGTACAAAAAGTCCTGTAATTTCTAAACTGTTCATCCGATATGGATGAAAGTACCCACAAATTAAAGCTGACCGTCTACACTTTAGTCTTGTAGTCATTGTATAATTTCAAATCCTAATTGCTGGAGTAGAGAGCCAATACATCAGACAATGTGTGACTGTCCAAAGACTTTTGGACCTCACTCTATGACCATTATGTGCTGTAGGAGTATTACTCTGCTTTTTCTTTAAAGCGGCAATAAACAGTTGAAACAATAACAAAGCGGTCTACTACTCTCAAATTCATTGACAGAGCTATGGATGCAAGGACTGACCATCCATGATGTCAAAAGTATAGTTCTAACCATGTTGAGGCTATATAGTGTTTGTTGACATTTACTTTGTTTACAAATATTGGAGTAAAAAACAAGCTTAAACAGTATTTTGAGTTTTGATGAGGTAGAACAGTTGAAATAAGCTCATGAGTGATTTTGAAGTTATATTCTTCAAGAATCAATGGGTACATATTCATTTCTAAGTCCAAAAATGGATGTAGTAACTACTGATTGCCACTTTAAATAGTGATAGCTAAATCAACACAGTTGTGTTATTTTAATTACTCAACATAACTGTCTGCAGGCATCAAAGTAAATCCACCGTAAAATCACTGAAGAAGAAAACAGGGCCATCTATTGATTCACTGTAAAATGAAGCGCTTTCTCAAGGGTTCCGCACAGCCTTGGACAATGCAAAGACTATACAATGTGCTCACACAACCACTCTCCATTCAATGTAGAGAGGCTAATATAGTGCTTGTGCATTGAATTTGACCTTCTGTGCATCAATTTAATGTGAAGGCTTCTATAGGGATTCTGCAGTGAAATTGACCTATGATGTCACGCCCAAACCAAAGAGAGCCTTTTTATTCTCTATTAGGTCTATTAGGTCGGGGTGTGACTAGGGTGGGTGATCTAGTGCATTTATTTATGTTGGCCTGGTAGGGTTCCCAATCAGAGGCAGCTGTTTATCGTTGTCTCTGATTGGGGATCATATTTAGGCAGCCATTTCCCCACTGGTTTTTGTGGGATCTTGTTTATGTGTAGTTGCCAGGGAGCACTGTATTTGCTGCACGTTTCGTTTGCTGTTTATTGTTTTTGTGAGTTTCATTTAATAAACATGTGGAACTCTATGTATGCTGCGCCTTGGTCCGAGTATGATTACCATGACGATGGTCACAGAAGATCCCACCACAACAGGACCAAGCAGCGTGCCCAGGAGGAGAGAGTATCCTGGACTTGGGAGGAGATATTGGATGGGAAGGGATCCCTGGACTTGGGAGGAGATCCTGGCAGGACAGGATCGCCTTCCCTGGCGGGAGACGCAAGGAGGGAAGGAAGGACAGCGACGACGCTGGGGTTCGCGGCCAGGTAGCAAACCCAAAAGACAGCCCAAAATATTTTTTTGGGGGGGGAACACGGGGTGGTCGGCGGAGCCGAGGAATGAGCCAGAGACCGTCAGGGAGTTGAAGGAGGAACTCGACGAAAGATTCCGGAGAGAGGTGGTGGCGATGAGAGTGCTGCAGAGCGGGCGTGCTGAGGAGCGTGACACCAGTCCGGTGTCATCTGCACCAGTTTCACGCATCTGGCCTCCAGTGCGCTTCCCCAGTCCGGTACGTCCTGTGTCTCCTCCACGCACTCGCCCTGAAGTGTGTGTCACCGTTCCGGTACAAGTTGTGCCGGTTCTACGCACCAGGTTTCCAGTGCGCCTCCACAGCCCAGTACGTCCTGTGCTAGCTCCCCACACTCACTGTGCGGAGTGTGTCATCGTTCCGGCACCATCTGTGGCAGCTCTACGCACCAGGTCTCCAGCGCGCCTCCACAGCCCTGTACGTCCTGTGCCTCCTCCTCGCAATCTCCTTGAAGTGCGTATCCCCAGTCCGGTACGTCCTGTGCCTGCTCCTCGCACTCTCCCTCAAGTGCGCCTTCCCAGTCAGGTACGTCCTGTGCCTGCTCCCCGCACTCGCCCTGAAGTGCGTGTCACCAGTCCGGTGCCACCTGTGCCGGCCCCACGCATCAGGCCTTCAGTGCGCCTCCCCAGTCTAGAGCGTCAGGCGACGGTCCCCAGTCCAGAGCTTCAGGCGACAGTCCCCAGTCCAGAGCTTCAGGCGACGGTCCCCAGTCCAGAGCTACCAGTGACTGTTCACAGTCCGGAACCTCCAACGACGGTCCACAGTACGGATCCTCCTGAGACGGTCCACGGTCCAGAACCTCCAGCTCCATGGCAGGAGCCTTCCTCTGCGCCGATGTCCAGTCCAGGCACGGCGTCCAGTCCCTCTCCAAGGCCGGAGTCTTCCTCTGCGTCGGTGCCCAGTCCAGGCACGGCGTCCTGTCCCGCTCCATGGCAGGAGCCTTCCTCTGCGCCGATGTCCACTCCAGGCACGGCGTCCAGTCCCGGTCCATGGGAGGAGCCTTCCTCTGTGCCGGTGCACAGTCCAGGCACGGCGGTCAACTCAGCTCCATGGCCGGAGCCCTCCTCTGCGCCGATGCCCAGTCCGGGCACGGCGTTCTACCCGGCTCCATGGCTGGACCCGTGGTCTGGGCGGGGGCAAAGTCCCGCACCAGAGCCACCACCGATGCTGGCGAATCCACGAGCGGAGTGGGTACTTCGCCCCACACCGGAGCCGCCACCGACGCTAGACACTCACCCGGACCCTCCCCTATAGAGTCAGGTTTTGCGGCCGGAGTCCGCACCTTTGGGGGGGGTACTGTCACGCCCTGACCATAGAGAGCCTTTTAATTCTTTATTTTGGTTAGGTCGGGGTGTGACTAGGGTGGGCGATCTAGTGCATTTATTTCTATGTTTGCCTGGTATGGTTCCCAATCAGCGGCAGCTGTTTATCGTTGTCTCTGATTGGGGATCATATTTAGGCAGCCATTTCCCCACTGGTTTTTGTGGGATCTTGTTTGTGTGTAGTTGCCAGGGAGCACTGCATTTGCTGCACGTTTCGTATGCTGTTTATTGTTTTTGTGAGTTTCATTTATTAAACATGTGGAACTCTACGTATGCTGCGCCTTGGTCCGAGTATGATGAGAGGGGAGGAAGCAAGGGAAGCGATTAACTCTGATGGCACAGGACTATTGATTGGTCAGTTCAGTCAGAATGGAGAAGCAGTCCTTTATTAGGAGAATATGGAGATGTCTCGAACGCTGCTTCCACCATGCACTGACTGCAGTCTACATTTTACAAGTGGTTCCTACTTATGTATTTACAGTGGTGGAAAAAGTACTCAATTGTCATACTTGAGTAAAATATACCTTAATAGAAAAGGACTCAAGTAAAAGTCACAGTAAAAAAAAGTTAAAAACAAGTATTTGGTTGTAAACATCCTGAAGTATCAAAAGTTAAAGGAATTGCAAAATTGTACGTAAGCATATTAAGCAAACCAGATGGCACAATTCTTGTTTTTAAAATTGACTCCAACACTGACAATTTACAAACAAAGCATTTGTGTTGTGAGTCCACCAGATCAGAGGCAGTAGGGATGACCAGGGGTGGTCTCTTGATAAGTGTATAAATTGGACCACTTTCCTGTCAAAATCTAACGATAACTTTTGGGTGTATGGAGTAAAAAGTGCATTTTCTTTAGGAATGTAGTTAAGTAAAAGTTGTCAAAAATATAAATAGTAAAGTACAGACACCCCCAAAAATGGCTTTACACCACTGTATTTACAAGGCAGTTGAACAAGTAGAATGTAGGAACACAATTTCATGTAGTACTAACACCAAGTCTTAGAGATACTGTATGCTAGAAACATGAATACACCATTACAGAAAAGTATGGCTGTAAGGCTCTATACAGCATGTGGGCTTAAATGTCACTACTGTTTAAATTGGCTTCAACCCTGTCCAGTGCTGTGGAGAGATTAAATCGTATTGCAAGTAAATTATGAGCAATGTGTGGAAGGACAAAGGATACATAGCTGGCAGACTGCAATTCTACCACCAAAGGCCTACTCTGGCTCGCACATATTGCAAAGGTACTAGAAAAGGACAATTTTGTGAGCAAAATGAAAATAACATTTTAGTCACCAAACCTCAGTGGTTCCACAGAATGCGAAGTGATAAGGTGGGACCCAGATGCAGAGAAGAGACCAGACAAAGAATCAGTGGTTAAGGATACTGTCGTGACGTTGTATTAGTTAATGTGGCGACTGTTGCTCATCGAATGATTACAAGTTTCTAATTACGTGATTAACTGAATCAAGCAATTATTAACTCATTAACCTGGGGCACCATGGGAAAACTAGTTTTTATTGAGTT
The DNA here is from genome assembly GCF_002910315.2 of Salvelinus sp. IW2-2015. Taxonomy (NCBI): domain Eukaryota; kingdom Metazoa; phylum Chordata; class Actinopteri; order Salmoniformes; family Salmonidae; genus Salvelinus; species Salvelinus sp. IW2-2015. The sequence continues at coordinate 9,758,527 of NC_036849.1, read as the reverse complement.
TCTATTTCCCAAATTAACTCAAAGAATATCAGAATATCGATTTTACCACAGCCGCTAATTAACCAGTTGCCTCTAACAGTCTCGTTCTGAACGTCGTATAGCCCGGGATTCTGCACAGACCCGGGTCTCACTAATGAATTCGCACCACACCAATCTTAGTTGAATGTTTATTTACTAAAAAGCTAAAATGATGATAAAAGATACACATACACAAAAACACATTCTAGGCTATTGATTAGAACTTAATATAACGGGCCAACACACTAGGGCGCGTGTTACCCAAAATGGGGATTTAAAAGAGAGAGAAAGAGAGAAAGTACACAAGAGGAATATACATTTGGGTGAAATTGTCAGCTATGCTCATTCTAACCCAAGCCTTGCCCCAAACTGCCGCTGTTATGAGTCAGAATATAATGATGTAATTACTTGTGGAAGGTCTCCGTGGATTTTCCCGCGTGGACCGTTCAAGCTGCTCAATGACGCACTTCTCCTGCGCACCTCTCTAGGTGTCCTCACGATGTCCGTGTCCTTTGGCTTTACTGGCCTGTTCCTTTGTCCTCGCTCTGGAAGGGGTCTTCGGAGGACAGCTAGCTCAGAGCTCACAGCGTAAAGATGAAAGAGTGTAGATACCACGATTCGATGGGGAGTGGAGGCTAGGTGGTTCGGCTTGTATTCACCCGCTTAGACACCGCTACTCATCCGTAGATTGGGTAGAAAAATATTTCTTTGTCTTCAAACATGTTGCGTTTTGGGTTCGTTGACCTTTTAGACCTTTGGCTGCAGCTCGGGTCACTTAGTCTAATCTGTTAATTCTGCACTCACAGGTTTTATACCCTCGGGTCAGAAGTGGGCGTAACCGCCTTCAGGGCAATTCTCTGGGCGTACCAAGTTTGAGGGGCAAGGTATAGATTTTACTCAAATCCAATTTTAGACAACTAACTTCACATTTCATCTCTACCGAAACATTCTCTTTGATTTGGACATTTTCCACACAACGTACAATGTATAAACATCAAGCATATACGAGGAAAACTCTTAACATTACAATGTTTTCATAATAACGTAATCTATTAACCTTTAATAACAAAACAAAAATGACATACATTTTCATATTCCATCTATCGTCATGACCACCATTGTGGCTGACGGAAACCATTGTTCCAAAGTCCCTTTATTGCATGTTTACAGTTCTGAGGCTGGTTCTCCATAGTGAGAGGGAAGGGACAAGGGAATGTTGTCCGTGGTCTCAGAATTACCATGGGTGTCACGCCCTGGCCTTAGTAATTTTTGTTTTCTTTATTATTTTAGTTAGGTCAGGGTGTGACATGGGGAATGTTTGTGTTTTGTAGTTTTGGGTGGTTATATGGTAAAGGGGGTGTTGGGTTTAGTGTATGAGTTTGTTGAGTGAATGTTTCTAGGTATGTCTATGGTTGAGTGAATGTTTCTAGGTATGTCTATGGTTGCCTGAGTGGTTCTCAATCAGAGACAGATGTCTTTCATTTGTCTCTGATTGGGAGCCATATTTAGGGCAGCCATAGGCATCATGCATTTGTGGGTAATTGTCTATGTTCTATGTTGCATGTCTGCACTTAGTTCGTTTTAGCTTCACGATCGTTTGTTTGTTGTTCGTTTATAAGTGTTTGTTTTTTTCTTCATTAAAAGAAGATGGCTTTCTTTCACGCTGCGCCTTGGTCCACTCATTCACCCATAGACGATCGTGACAATGGGTGTGAGGGGTCATAAAACCCCCACATCTTCAGACCCCTAGATCTCTCCTCCTCTGTTGGGGTTGAGAGATAATCTGTAGGGTTGTGGTCTCCTGTAACCTGACCTGATCAGGACAGTCATGACAATACTTTACTGAGAAACAGTAGCCGCAGGAAACAAATGCACACTAAACAATTCAAGCTTCTACAAAGGACCACAGAAAACAGCTCTTAACAGGGACACAATAAGACATCTGAATCCACCCTCCGGTGCCAGGAGGAACCCCCCCCCTAGGAGTGGTGCCAGCACGGCCACCACGTAGTTGTTTGAAGCCTAACAAGACGTGGATACAGGATGTCCCGTGTAGGCACCCACACTCGCTCATTGGAACCGTAGCCCTCCCAGTCCATGCAGGGACACAGGCCTCCATCCTTCTTACCCACAGAAGAAGCCTGCACCAGCAGGGGATGTAGAGGGGTGAATGAAACCTGCCTCCAGCCAGGGGTACCCTAGGATAAGAGGGTTCTCAGGAGCAGTGATCAACAGAAAACTAATAGTCTGAGTGGTTCTCCCCAACCTGCAGTAGAATGGGCTAGGTCTGATATTCGACCTGACCGGAGCCAATGGGGAATCCATCGAGGGCTTGAATCTGTAGAGGGATGGGACATTTCACACAGGGGATCTGTAACTCTGGCGAAGTATTGATCAATGGTGCTGACAGTTGTAACAGCCGGTAACTGCACAGCTCATGAGGGTCTCCCCATGTCCTGGCAAGCTCTGGCGTTTCTACAAAGGACCACAGAAAATACACCTCTTTTAACAGGGACACAATCATGAAATAATAAGACACACCTGAGTCCATAAAAATCTCTAAGGCGGTCTCTCCCGCCCTCTGGTGCCAGGAGGAACCATGCCACAGAAAGTGTGGATTTTAACAGAGGACAACCATTACTTTACATCTCATTATCCTGTTCAGAAGGGGATTATTTGTGCTAGTGTGAACTTTCTGTCACCAAGGAGACCATATCTGAAACAGCCAAGCAGAAAATAGGTACATAACTTATTCCTCCTTCTTTTCTAATTAGGGGTGCCAGATGGAAAATGTTCACACACACAAGCATCAGAAGAATTACATGAGAACTAGCAATTCCCACATTATGCTAAGAAAGGCAATGCATAATGCAATCCTATAGGATCAAGTACAACCATTTGTGTTCAGCAATATAATGTATCTCTGGGATACATCGGATAATGAGGCTTGTGATATGACAATGTTTTGATGCCACATCTCTGGAGAGTATGGAAGTCTTGAAGGTACAACACAAGCTTGTGATATAAAAAAAATATATAAAAATGATCTTTCATCCATTTGGAAACGAAACTGTGAAGTTATGATTCTGACATCAATAATCAGTTGAACCAGAGAGCCATAAAGAAATGTTAACTTCAGAAAGGGACTGGTTTGGCGGGAAAGTATTTGAAGGCATTTATTTGCAAATATAATTGCTAACATCACAGAATGTCAACACCTGACATATTCCACTTTCATATTGAATTGCCCGACAGAAAGGACCATGGGAGATGGCCATGTTACTGTCATCCAGAAAGACCACATAAAAGATGAGTGTCTTGACAAAGAAAAGTCATAAAAGGGATCTTACGAAAAAGATGCAAGAAAGATAGAACACTCAAATATTATTATTAATAAACTGCCCATTATAAAACCCTAGTGCTATGTCTTTAATTGTCAAGTGTTTTAAAACCTCCCCATATTATGTGTATTAAATCTGGTAAATTCAACAAGAAAACGACTCTTCTCCTTTGATTTGCTCACTAGCGTCCAGAGATTAGCTCTTGTGGTTTCTGCAGTCCTTGGGAATCAATTAAGACTTTTTGTCAACAGAAGTAGAGGGAGGGAGGGGGGAGTGGGGCAAGGAAAGCCATGTCTGCTGATTGTACGCTGTGAATATCAGTCTGGTCAGCCTTGCATGGCAAACGAGGAACATTGCTGGTGAATAAGGAACTTGTAAATAACACTGTTAAAAATCAATTAGGCTCCAATTGAACAAGATATCATTAACAGGAGAACAATAGGTGATTGGGCTGATGTGTAATTAATGGCAGTGGTGTTGTGTTGTGGATGTTAATTTGATCACCCTGTTGCATGACAACTTTTGTGCAAAGGAGGAAATTCAAAACTTGTAGTGTAAGAGGATTTAAAAGGTTTCTGAAGTTTGTAATTTCCACTTTGAAATTTCAGACTTGATTTTCCCTGTATAAACCTCTTCAAAAATGTCCATTAATTATAATCCACATAATAATTCACATGTCCTGTTGCTGCAGGATTATTTTCCTGCTATAGCACACGGGCTCAAATGTAGCTCCCACCCCTGGAACCTACCATAAATACCATATCAAACCAAACAATTTAAATTCAAGTCTTGCTTCATCTAATCTAATCATTGCCTTTTTCTATTATTTTTTTTGTTGGAACCACAAACCCACATGGTAGTCTAGTCCAGTGTTTCCCAACCCTGGTCCTCAAATTGTAGCTCTGGACACACACACACCTCCTTCAACTCATTGAGAGCTTGATGATTAGTTGACAAGTTGAATCAGGAGTGCTTCTCCAGGGCAGCAATGAAAATGTGTACAATTGGATGTTCTCGAGATCCAGGGTTGGGAAACACTGGTCTAGCCTGTAACTATGGCTATGAGAGCGATGTATGGTGTAATCTACAGTGCATTCGGAAAGTATTTAGACCCCTTGACTTTTTCCACATTTTGTTGCGTTAGAGCCTTATTCTGAAATGAATTAAATCGTTTTTGTCCCCTCATTTTTTACACACAATAACCCCACAATGACAAAGCAAATAAAGGTTATTAGACATTTTAGCAAATTAATAAAAAAAACAAAGAACTGAAATATCACATTTACAGAAGTTTTCAGACCCTTTACTCAGTACTTGGATGAAGCACCTTTGGCAGTGATTACAGCCTTGAGTCTTATTGGGTATGACGCTACAAGCTTGTCACACCTGTACTTGGGGAGTTTCTCCCATTCTTCTCTGCAGATCGTCTCAAGCTCTGTCAGGTTGGATGGGAAGCGTAGGTCAGGTTTCTCCAGAGATATTTGATCGGGTTCAAGTCCAGGCTCTGGCTGGGCCACAAGGACATTCAGAGACTTGTCCCGAAGCCACTCCTGCATTGTCTTGGCGGTGTCCTTAGGGTTGCTGTACTGTTGGAAGGTGAACCTTCACCCCAGTCTGAGGTCCTGAGCGCTCTGGAGCAGGTTTTCATCAAGGATCAACCACAGACCAAGTGTAACCACACCAGCCCAGACCTCCACATCCGGCTTCTTCACATGCGGGATTGTCTGAGACCAGCCACCTGGACAGCTGATGAAACTGAGGAGTATTTTGTCTGTAATAAAGCCATTTTTGTGGGGGAAAACTATGTCCTCCGAGGCCCACCTCCCTGCACCCCTGCCCAGTCATGTGAAATCCATAGATAAGGGCCTAATTGATTTATTCCAATTGACTGATTTCCTTATGAACTGTAACTCAGTAAAATCATTGAAATTGTTGCATGTTGCGTTTTATATTTTGTTTCAGAATAGTGTGGTGTGTTCAATGGTGGTTGTGTAGATGATAAAGCAAAATAACGTGTTATGCACCGACGGCATGGGTGACAGGCACACATTGAAATACTCCATACTGACATGCTGTCAAGTATAGATACAACCTCTTTATTGGTCTCTGCCATTAATTATTACATGATCAAAGCACTAGAAATGGCACAATCTCTATGTCAGCAGTGCACTATATGCTTGAAGGGAACATAACCACTGAGATATCTGATGGGGAACCGAGACCTCTGACCAATCTGTTTCTCATTCACTGGAAGATGCCCAGACATGTTCACTGAGTGGGTAGCTATCTTCTCAATCCATCTGGAATAAAAAGTGAGAAGAAAACATGAACATACACTAAAAAGAATGGACTGACACAATGAGATCACTAGCTGCATGACAACCTCCTCCATACTATTGTTACACATGCAGTTACTGTTATGCAGGCCGGGGGGAAAAAACTATGTTTCTTTCCACTTGGTGTCAAATCAATCATTTCACACAGAGAAATGAATTGTATTTCAGATTTTATTAGCTGTTCACAATGGATCTCCTTACCTATGCGAGTGACGAAAGATTTATTGAGCTGACCAAACCTGTCAGCCTGCACAAAGGTTCCTAGAACTGACTGATACTGACATAAAAGCAATTACTTTATGAGAAATGTCACATAAGGCACTTCTTGAGGGGGTGAAAACAGTGTTAATTCTCAGCGGATGTAGGCAGCATTGCTCCTTACACCTCTTATAGGCGATGGGGCTGTTGGAGGACGGTCGTTGGGATCGGAAAGTCTTCTCTCTTTACAATGAGGTTTCAACAATGAAGTCCATTTTCCACGATGTCCCACCTGAATAAAGAAGAGGGAGACAGAGGTTCTGTCCGTTCTAATGTATCTCTGTCTGTTGCTGTCATTCCCAGGCCGGGCCCAGATAACGTGTGTTTGCACAATAACCCTAGGCTCTATTAGTTTCACACGCTCAACAAGTGAGAGATTTGACAGGTCACCCATCACCCCCATCCCTCCTCTTCTCATCTCTCCATAATAGCTTTGGAGAGTCCCGTCCCAGCACTTGCCCTCTATCTCTCTCTCTTTCTCTCTCACACACCTCCCCAGAAACCCATGCAGCTGGCCTGGCCTCCCTCCTAATCACACAATGCTAAAGGGAAACCTCTCTGACCTTATCCCTAGCCACTTTATCAAGTCAGGTGCAGGCAGGTGTTGAGAGAGAAAGTGAGAGGCGAGAGCTGAGAATGTTCCAATTAAAGGGATTACCAAACTCGTATTGCCATAAATCCCTTATCTGAACTCCCCACATGTGATTACATTTCCACAGCCCATGTTTACAATGCCCTGCAAACTTACTGTTTACTCAAATGGACATGACCCGCATTATTCTAACGCAGGTTATTACCTGTTAGTCTCCAGGCCCCTTCTGCACTGTGTACAGGAGCAGTACTGTGGCCTGGTCTACAGTCTGATGGAGTATCCAAAAATTACCCTCCTTTTGACAAAGCAGAATAATCTGTGCACTCTTGTATTACAATAATAGTTCATAAGATCGTATTGAATTGAAAATGGGATGCTTTACATCTAGGATTCTACATGCTATGCACTTCTTAATACTTATTCATTTGGATTGTTGATATTTTGTTTATTTTGTCTATGGATAATGAGAAAGCTAACAATGCATAGAGACAGGAGGTTGAGGCGCTATCCACACGATCCAAATCACTTGTCCCAAAATTAAAAGCCCCCTTCACAGCTGTTCTACAGATTTTATAGAGACACAAAATTCAAATGGTCTTGTTTTACTTCCCCTCGCAAGTTAGAAAATACTCATTGGCTGCATAATGAAGAAACAAAACAATGAGGTGAAACAATTTGTACAGAATAATCCTGTGTACCATGAGATGTAAGAAGCACTCCAGCAACCCCCTCTGGTTTGAAATTAGGAATGGGGTGGAGCGCTCTCATTCTCCTTTGTCTACCGGTTTGACCTCGCATCTCATCTGGGCCTGTACCAAAGGAGTAATCCCCTACCTTCAGAGACAGGCTCAACATGCAGGAGCCCATTGTTGCTTAATTAATTACTGAATGGTGTGCAGGTATGGTGCAGTCAGAGGGAGAGATAAGGCAGAGACTGGTTTTCCCTGATGGGAACCTCTGAACAATGAGCTGTTGTGTTTACCCACAACCTGGGCTTGTCTTGGCTGTAGCCTGTGAAACAACAAGCTGAGTATTGGCTCTGGGAAACAGAGTCAGGGTCTGCATGCAGGCTAAATTCACAAGTTACAAAGAGACAATAGAAGGTGTAAGGAAAAATGTAAATTCTAAAAATTCCTGAATGTTCATCAACTTGCAACCCTGAGTTCAAGACCAGCATAACATAGCCTTGTTAATATCTAGCCATGCCAGCGTAATTAAGTACAATGATAACTTAACAGAAACATTATGTGTAATAACCAAATGAATATCACTGAGGTCCGAGAATTATAGCATGTGTCAGCATAATATGACCCTTCATCTAAGGGTCAAAACACAATGCAAATGATTTGGTCTGAGTTAGTTAAATCAGGGTGCTGGGCTCGTTTTGCTCTGTGGCACCAGCCCTTCAGATCTGATGACTCAATGGATTTTGACAAGAAAGTAACACATCACAGGACACACGTTCTGCTGAGTGGTAGAACAGGAACAAAGCAGAGCAGGTGTGGTTCTGGCGATTTTGCCATTGTAAGGATATAGTGAGTTGAGCCCAGTGAAGTCGCTGGGATGGCGCTGTATGAGCTGAATGCTAATGCTACCGCAGTGCACCTCTATCCTCCAACCTTAATCTAATTTAGATCTGTAGAGCAATTATGAAAAACTCAGAGAGAAAGAGAGAAAGATAGAGAGAGAGGGGAGTAAAAGCAGACTGAATCACTGCTCATGGCTGGTCACAGCCACTAAGCACTGAGCACTACACTACAGTACTGCGATTTCTGTTGATGAGGAAATATTAAATATATTGAAGGGTATATTAAATGGCAATAAAAACTACACAAAAAGCAGGGCTGGCATGGATGCAGGTGAAAGTGAGGGGAAGAATGCCAATGTGAGAGATGAGATGACACAACACAGTGAGGACATAAAGGGCATAACGAGCATTGCTCATGATTAAAAGATGCCCTCCACTGTATTCACTTCACACTGACCTTGCTATAGCCCAGGCAAACCAAATATATATTTTTTTATATAAACTCAGTAAAAAAAGAAATGTCCTCTCACTGTCAACTGCGTTTATTTTCAGCAAACTTAACATGTGTAAATATTTGTATGAACATAAGAAGATTCAACAACTGAGACATAAACTGAACAAGTTCCACAGACATGTGACTAACATAAATGGAATAATGTGTCCCTGAACAAAGGGGGGGTCAAAATCAAAAATAACAGTCAGTATCTGGTGTAGCCACCAGCAGCATTAAGTACTGCAGTGCATCTCCTCCTCATGGACTGCACCAGATTTGCCAGTTCTTCCTGTGAGATGTTACCCACTCTTCCACCAAGGCACCTGGAAGTTCCCGGACATTTCTGGGGGAATGGCCCTAGCCCTCACCCTCCGATCCAACAGGCCCCAGATGTGCTCAATGGGATGTTCGCTGACCATGGCAGAACACTGACATTCCTGTCTTGCAAGAAATCACACACAGAATGAGCAGTATGGCTGGTGGCATTGTCATGCTGGAGGGTCATGTCAGGATGAGCCTGCAGGAAGGGTACCGCATGAAGGAGGAGGATGTCTTCCCTGTAACGCACAGCGTTGAGATTGCCTACAATGACAACAAGCTCAGTCCGATGATGCTCTGACACACCGTCCCAGACCATGATGGTCCCTCCACCTCCAAATTGATCCCGCTCCGGAGTACAGGCCTCGGTTTAATGCTCATTCCATCGACGATAAACGCAAATCTAACCATCACCCCTGGTGAGACAAAACCGTGACTCGTCAGTGAAAAGCAAATTTTGCCAGTCTAGTCTGGTTCAGCGATGGTGGGTTTGTGCCCATAGGAGACATTGTTGCCGGTGATGTCTAGTGAGGACCTGCCTTACAACAGGCCTACAAGCCTTCAGTCCAGACTCTCTCAGCCTATTGCGGACAGTCTGAGCACTGATGGAGGGATTGTGCACTCCTGGTGTAACTCGGGCAGTTGTTGCCATCCTGTACCTGTCCCGCAGGTGTGATGTGTGGATGTACCGATCCTGTGCAGGTGTTGTTACACGTGGTCTGCCACTGCGAGGAAGATCAGCTGTCTGTGCTGTCTTAGGCGTCTCACACTACGGACATTGCAATTTATTGCCCTGGCCACATCTGCAGTCCTCATGCCTCCTTGCAGCATGCATAAAGCACGTTCACGCAGATGAGCAGGGACCCTGGGCATTTTTTTTTTTTTAAATTCAGAGTCAGTAGAAAGGCCTCTTTAGTGTCCTAAGTTTTCATAATTGTGACCTTAAAAACTTCTTGTCAATAGGGGGGCGCTGTTTTCACTTTGGAAAAAATTGTGCCCAATTTAAACGGCCTCGTACTCTATTCTAGATCATACAATATGCATATTATTATTACTATTGGATAGAAAACACTCTCAAATTTCTAAAACTGTTTGAATTATATCTGTGAGTAAAACAGAACTCATTTGGCAGCAAACTTCCATACAGGAAGTGAAAAATCTGAAAACGAGGCTCTGTTTCAGGGCCTGCCTATTCAACTGTCTTTTATTTATCGATATACATGCACTTCATACTTCTTCCACTAGATGTCAACAGGCAGTGGAAGGTGGAATGGGGTGTCTAGCTTGATCTGAGGTCGAACAAGAGCTTTTGGTGTGACAGGTCTGCCATTTTGTCAGTTTTCCAAGGCGCACGAAGGAGCTCCACATTGTCTAAAAGGCTTCGGATAACCCAGCGATATCCCGCTCCTATTTTTAATTTGATACATATAAAAAATCCTAAATATAGTTTTTTCAACACGAGTTTATTTTTTCATTTATTAACGTTTATTGGGACTTTTGGAGTTTTCCGTTCTTTGCGCCAAGAGAGGATGGGAATTTTAGCAACCTGGCTAGCCATTGTGGCGCGAATTCGACAGAAGAAATGGACATTCTAAAAACCAAACAACGATTTATTCTGGTCCAAGGACTCCTTGTACATCATTGATGGACGGCAGCAAAAGTAAGAAAACATTTATGATGTTATTTGTATTTCTGTGGAATATTAGAACCAACAGGGCGGAGAATATGTGAGCGCTGTCTCACAATAATGTATTTTGATTTGTTAGTAAAGTTATTTTTAAAAAATCTAACACAGCGGTTGCATTAAAGAAGACAGTGTCATCTTTCATTGCCATACAACATGTATTTTTATGTAAAGTTATGATGAGTTCTTTTGGTCAGATTAGGTGAGTGTCCAAAATATCTCCGGACATCTGGGAAAAATGTTGCTACGTATTTCACAATGTATAACCACGATTTGCAGCTTCATATGCACATTTTCGAACAAAAAATATTGTAACTTTGATGATAGACTGTCATCTGATGAGTTGTCCAAAGGTTAGTGATTCATTTTATACTTTTTATTTTATTGCGTGCAAAGCTACCTTTGCGGTGAATAAATGCGGTTGTGTGTTTGGCTATTGTGGTAAGCTAATATAATTCTATATTGTTTTCGCGGTAAACACTTAAAAAACGGAAAATATTGGCTGGATCACAATGTTATCTTTCATTTGCTGAAACTATGTATTTCAATAAATTTTTATCAATAGTATTTATTTTTCACTTGCCTCTGTAATTAATTGGCTGTTGGTGCTATTTTAATTGTGCTGCAATTAAATGATTTACCTCAAATAGCACATTTGACACAAACATATGGTATTTAGAACAGTTATACGTCCATCTGATGAATTGTTTCTTGTTAGTGACTATTTATCTCTAATTTGTCGTTTTGTGGAAAGCTACCTATGCAGCGGGGAAACATGGTAAAATATGCGTTGGTGTTGGCTATTGGTCGGTACTTAATAAAAATACATTTGTTTTTTCGCTGAAAATTAAAAAAATCAGAATATGTGGGATTCACAAGATGGTTTATCTTTATTTGCTGTATATTGCGTTCATGAAAAATTATATTATATGATATCCGCTGTCCGTTAGGCTAGCTATGCTAGTCAGCTTTTTTGATGAGGAGATCCCGGGATGGGTATCACTGAAAGGTTTTAATTGCTACCGTCTGTAAGCTGTTAGTGTCTAAACGACCATTCATGTGCATGTTCATTAATTGTTTATGGTTCATTGTAAGCAGCATGAAAATGTTTAACACTCTTTTGTCAATGGGGGAGGGGGACTGTTGCACTATATTTCTTTTTTTTACATTCCAAATAAACTGCCTCGTACTCAATTCTTGCTCGTACAATATGCATATTATTATTACTATTGGATAAAAACAATCTCTAGTTTCAAAAACCGTTTGAATCATGTGGTGAACCAGAATTCTTCTACAAGCGAAAAGTAACAGGACATGCGAGGTCAGAAAAATAGCTCCTTTGGTTCCAGATCCAGTTAAAGCTCTGTGTGCCCTATGGATCGAAATGAATGGCACCCGCCTTCCCTGGATGTCAGTAACAATGAGAAGTGGAATGGCAGTCTCTACGTATTTTCCAGAAGTCATACAGGCCATGGAGTGAATGTTCTTTTGGACCCTCGTCAAGGCAAAGATGAGGACATCAGGCACCAAATAAAGCTATGTTATCGCCGTAGAATATCTGCTGTGATTTAATTCGATATAGGTGTTAGAACATCAAACGAAGTTATTTTAAACTGATTTATAGTTTATGCGAGTAATTTGCTATTTCGGAATTTTCGTAGTATGGGCGCTTTGAGGATTGGGACATGTGTTGCCACGTACCTATTGTTAGCTGCTAGTTCCAAGTTGACAGGACATTTACAACAAAGCAACGTCTTTGAGAAGCACCTTCCAAGATCTTGATGGATAAAGCTCGTCCAAGTAAGAGCTATTATGATATTTATTCCGTATATGTGGAAAATGTAAACGCATTTGGCGCCATTATTGCCGGACTATCGGCTGTAACGCACACTGTATGTCTAGTACGTGTATTTAAAAAATCTAAATCCGCGGTTGCAGTAAATAACCAATGCATCTTTCAATAGCGTCCAACCTTATTTTTTTGTCAATCTATCTATAAATATCGTAAACTTAGTGCCTTTCCAAAGAGCGCCGGCAGAAATGCATGCCATGTTTTGACAGATTACATTGCATAACCTGGATTTGTGTATGCAAAGTATGCACATTTTCGGAACAAACTCTTATATGCAGGGTGATATATGAATGTTACAGGACTGTCATCTGAAGAATTCCTGGAAGGATTATGAAAAAATTAATATATTTTGTGGTGATAACCGTGTCGCTCTTTTGCCTGAATAATGCTGGGTATTTAGCTCATGTGGTATTGCTAATAACGATATATTGTGTTTTCGCCTTTAAACTTAGAACACTGAAATATTGCCTGGATCAACAAGATCTTGTTCAATCTGAGCGTGAATTTTTAAGAATTTTATGATATAATCAGTAATCAGTTGCCCGTTAGTTATCTAGTCCTTGGTGAGGTTTTGTGATAAGTGGTGCAAGTAAACTGATGATTTATACTGAAAAAAGCAACATTTTTCAAAAAAACATATGCTATATTCATAAATATTACAGACTGTCATCTTCGAATTTCTGTTAGTGGCTATATCTATTCTTTAATTTACGTCGAATTAGGATAGCTATGATGGAGTAAAACGGTGAGTAAAAGTGGTGTCTTTTGCTAACGTGGTTAGCTAATAGATTTACATATTGTGTCTTCCCTGTAAAACATTTTAAAAATCAGAAATGATGGCTGGATTCACAAGATCTGTATCTTTCATCTGGTGTCTTGGACTTGTGATTTAATGATATTTAGATGCTAGTATTTACTTGTGACGCTATGCTAGGCTATGCTAGTCAGCTGTTTTACTGTGGGGGGTGCTCCCGGATCCGGGATTGGGAGGAACTAGAAGTTAAACCCTTTACAATGAAGATCTGTGAAGTTATTTTGATTATTATGAATTATCTTTGAAAGACAAGGTCCTGAAAAAGGTCAGTTTCTTTTAGTGCTGAGTAAAAATATACTTTGTTTTTACAGCTTTTACTTTTGTTGTTACATGTAAATTCTACACACATTTTACAGATTCAGTACCAGTCAAAAGTATGGACACACCTACTCATTCAAGGGTTTTGTTTATTTTTACTATTTTCTACATTGTAGAATAATAGTAAAGACATCAAAACTATGAAATAAGACATTTGGAATCACGTAGTAACCAAAAAAGTATCCAAACATATTTTAAATTCTTCAAAGTAGTCACCCTTTGCCTTGATGACAGCTTTGCATATGCTTGGCATTCTCTCAACCAGCTTCATCTGGAATGCTTTTCCAACAGTCTTGAAGGAGTACCCACATATGCTGAGCACTTGTTGGCTGCTTTTCCTTTACTCTGCTGTCCAACTCATCCCAAACCATCTCAATTTGGTTGAGGTCGGATGATTGTGGAGGCCAAGTCTTTTGATGCAGCACTCCATCAATCTCCTTCTTGGTCAAATAACCCTTACACAGCCCAGAGGGGTGTTGGGTCATTGTCCTGTTGAAAAACAAATGATAGTCCCATTATGCGCAAATCAGATGTGATGGTGTATTGCTGCAGAATGCTGTGGTAGCCAAGCTGGTTAAGTGTGACTTGAATTCGAAATAAGTCACTGACAGTGTCAACAGCAAAGCACCCCCACACCGTCACACCTTCTCCTCCATGCTTCACGTTAGGAACCACACATGCAGAGATCATCCGTTCACCTACTCTGCGTCTCACAAAGACACTGCGATTGGAGAAAAAAAATCTCAAATTTGGACTCCTCGGACTAAAGGACAGATTTCCACCTTTCCTAAGGTGGAGTGGGGTCCACGTCCCGCTCCAGAGCCACCACTCTTTGGCGATGCGTAAACTGCCCCCCTTCTAAGTTTTGCGGCGGAGTCGCACTTTGGGGGGGGGGGGGGTACTGTCACGTTCTGACCTTAGTTCCTTTTAATGTCTTTATTTTAGTTTGGTCAGAGCGTGAGTTGGGGTGGGCATTCTTATGTTGTTTTTTCTATGTTTTGTTCTGTATGTTACACTGCTCAAAAAAATAAGGGGGAACACTTAAACAACACATATGTAACTCCAAGTCAATCACACTTCTGTGAATCAAACTATCCACTGAGGAAGCAAACACTGAGATTAACAATAAATTTCACATGCTGTTGTGCAAAAGGAAAGAACAAAGGTGGAAATTATAGCAATTAGCAAGACACCCCCAATAAAGGAGTGGTTCTGCAGGTGGTGACCACAGACCACTTCTCAGTTCCTCATGCTTCCTGGCTGATTTTTGGTCACTTTTTGAATGCTGGCGGTGCTTTCACTCTAGTGGTAGCATGAAGACGGAGTCTACAACCCACACAAGTGCTCAGGTAGTGCACTCATCCAGGATGGCACATCAATGCAGCTGTGGCAAGAAGGTTGTCTGTGTCTGTCAGCGTAGTGTCCAGAGCATGGAGGCGCTACAGGGAGACAGGCCAGTACATCAGGAGACGTGGAGGAGGCCGTAGGAGAGGCAACAACCCAGCAGCAGGACCACTATCCTCCGACTTTGTGCAAGAAGGAGCAGGTGGAGAACCTGCCAGAGCCCTGCAAATGAACTCCAGCAGGCCACAAACTGTGCAGTGTCTGCTCAAACGTCAGAAACAGATTTCCATGAGGTGGTGTGGGTATGGGGCCCGGTCCACAGTGGAGGGTTGTGCTTACAGCCAACACCGTGCAGGACGTTTGCAATTTGCCAGAGAACACAAGATTGGCAAATTCGCCACTGGCGCCTGTGCTCTTCAACGATGAAAGCAGCTTCAAACTGAGCAATGTGACAGACGTGACAGTCTGGAAGACGCCGTGGAGAACGTTCTGCCCTGCAACATCCTCCAGCATGACCGTTTGGCGTGGGTCAGTCATGGTGTGGGGTGTCATTTTCTTTGGGGGGCCGCACAGCCCTCCATGGGCTGCCAGAGGTACTGACTGCCATGTTAGTTACCGAGGTAGAGATCCTCAGACCCCGTTGGAGACCATATCGTGGTGCGGTTGGCCCTGGGTTCCTCTGAATGCAAGACAATGCTAGACCTCACAGTGACCTGGAGTATGTAGTCAGCAGTTTCCTGCCAAGAGGAAGGATTGATGCTATGGACTGGCCGCCCGTTCCCCAGACCTGAATCAATTGAGCACATCTGGGACATCATGTCTCGCTCCAGTCCACCAACGCCACGTGTGCACCACAAACTGTCCAGGAGTTGGCGGATGCTTTAGTCCAGGTCTGGGAGGAGATCCCTCAGGAGACCATCGCCACCTCATCAAGGAGGCATGCCCAGGCGTTTGTAGGGAGGCAACAGGCACGTGGAGACCACACACCTCTCGAGCCTCATTTGACCTTTTTAAGGACACATTAATCAAAGTTGGGATCAGCCTGTAGTGTGTTTTTCCACTTTAATTTTGATGTGACTCCAAATTCCACGACCTCAATGGTTGATAAATTTGATTTCCATTGATAATTTTTGTGTGATTTTGTTGTCAGCACATTCAACTATGTAAAGAAAAAAGTATTTAATAAGAATAGTTCATTCATTCAGATCTAGGATGTGTTATTTTAGTGTTCCCTTTATTTTTTTGAGCAGTGTATATTTCTATATGTTTGGCCTAGTATGTTTCTCAATCAGAGGCAGGTGTCACTCGTTGTCTCTGATTGGGAGCCACATTTAGGTAGCCTGTTTTGTGTGTGACTGTTTCCTGTGTTAGTGTTTGCACCATACGGTACTGTTTCGGTTTTCATTTATTCTCTTGTTCTTTTGTATTTTGTATTCATTCTCTATTAAATGATATTATGGATACGTACCACGCTGCATTTTGGTCCTCCTCTCCTTCCACCAACGAAAGCCGTGCCAATCTTCCGCCTTCCTGGGGTTTCCGAAAGCCATCCGTTGTTGCTGGTGTGAAGTCAGGCTAGCCTGGCTCGAAGCCTCCATTCCTTCTGCCTAAGGCAGTCCCATCCCGCTCCCCCTCTTCATTCCCCATCGGATTCCCTCACGACCACCATCATTATGGGCAGCTTGATAGTGAGATATTTTGGCCTGCCTACGGTCTGTGGACCGACCAAGGTTCACTTTCACCTAGGAGCCCATGTCCATGACATCTACTCCCTCCTGCCCATGGTTCTGACCAACTACTCCAATATTGGCATCATCGTCACTCACATAGATTTTAATGACCTTCAATTTAGGCAATCTGAGGAACTGAGAGAGGATTACAAATTTGAACATCCTCTCTAGCACAGGGAAGAGAATAATTATTTGGAACGTTTCAGCCGACTCATTGCCCTTAACGAGTACCTGAAGAAACCTTGCAACAAAAGGAATGTCTCCATTTGTGACAACTTTGATTTGCTGTGGGAGCAACCAGTACTTTTTAAAAGAGACGGGATTCACCCTAACCACAGGGGTTCCAGGATTATTCCTAGCAGCATAGCAAATTGTTTTACAGACTGACGGACCGGGTCTGGTAGTGCTCCAGTCCTCCCTGTCAGAAAAAGCAACAGAGGACTTGGAAAGCATATCAACTCCTGTAGAAATGACACTATGGTTATTGTGAGTAACCTAGTATTGTAACGATTCTCATCTGGTGAAGGAGAAGAGGACCAAAATGCAGCGTTGTAAGTGTTCGTCATAATTTAATTGAAAACTGAACACTACACAAAATAACAACGAGGAGAAAACGAAACAGTTCTGCAAGGTGAACAGACACTACACAGAAAATAAACACCCACAACCCAAATGGGGAAAACAGGCTACCTAAGTATGATTCTCAATCAGCGACAACGAATGACAGATGATTGAGAACCATACCAGGCCAAACACAGAAATATAACATAGAAAAAATAACATAGACTACCCACCCTGACCAACCTAACACAAAGACATAAAAAAGGAACTAAGGTCAGAACGTGACAAGTATATGTTCCTCTAACTCCGCCTTCTAGTGAGTTTATACAAACTGTCATATTCTACTATTCTGATAGAATGGAGACTGTCAGAAAATGTGTTTGTAATGTTAATAATTTGTTTGCTATTCCATTGGTTACCTCGAGGGGCCCACACTCATTGAATATGACGCTTTTAAATGTTAGAGCAATCACTAGTCAAACCTTTCTCTTGAATGACCTCATTACTGAGCACAAAGTTGATTGCATTTTTCTCATTGAAACACGGCTGTCTTCAGACTGTACTGCCGCTCTTATTGATTTATTATCAGAAAAGGGACAAAGGGTGGGTGTACAGACTCTATTTCTACTAATGCTCTCAGCTGTAAGGACATTTCATTTGGCAACTTTGGGTCTTTTGAGCATCATGTTATACTATTTAAAATTCAGCCACCAGTGCTGGCTATAACCCTGTATAGACCATCAAAGCACTGCCCCACTTTCTTTAATTATTTATCTGATCTATTGCCTATTGTCCTTGAGAAATGTGATAAAAACACTGTTTTGGGAGATTTCAATAATGATGTTGTCAAAAAGACTGACTCCAAGGCTGTTTAAATTTATGAAAACTTTTGAGCTCTATGGACTTAGTCCAACATGTTACTGGGCCCATATACTGTATAACCGCATACATATTCTGGACCTGGTTATTACCAAGAGGCTTTCTATTGACATATCCTCTATTGTTGATGTTTCTTTATCTGATCACCACTGTGTATTTTTTACTACCTTGTTGCCCATAGCACAGGGTGATACTGAACGGGTACTGACAAAGACCAGATGGAGACCACACATTACACCGGTTTTAAAGTCTCTGCACTGGCTGCCTGTTAGTTTTAGAATAATTGTTAAGTTTCTTCTATTGTTTTTTAAATCAATCCATGATTGTACACCCCAATACATGTCAGACATTGTTTTTGAGTTATGTACCCAGTATGTCCCTTATGTTCTTTGGCACTGGCCTTTTAACTATCCGAAAGCCTAGGGCCAAGGCGCATGGAGAGGCAGCCTTCAGTTACTTTTAGCCCAGCCTCTGGAATAGCCTACCAAAGAACCCGAGGGAAGCAAAACTGTGGTTAGAAGAGATCAACCAACACAAATGTTTAGCTTTGTTTTTCCTTAGTGCCTTTTTAGACTTTGTTTTTACTCTTCTTCTTTTTTTATCCTCTTATGCTTGTTGTATAGTAAATATTTTTGTTTTAATTTTCATAGATTTTTATTGAAAAGAATTCCTGTGAAGCCATTGCGCTGTATCCATGTCTGAAATGTGCTTTTTAAATAAAGCTTGATTTGATGTTGTGTCTTTCACAGAATGGAGTCATTTTCCTCACAGAGAGATTGAGGCAAACAGACGTATTGATATGTCAACCTATAGTAAATGGAGAAAGGCTTCATATACTTTGATGATGAACCCCATAACGCCCTATATGTAATGTGTCCATTATTGAAAGGATGCCAATTCTGATTTATGCTCAATCTGCAGCTTTAAAGCTTGAAACCTAGAACCTGTTTGGTGCTTACGTTCTACTCCTTGTACTCTGTGTCATTTCCAAACGTTCTTCGGCATGACACGGATTGGGAAGGAATGGAATGTTAGTACAAACAGATTGGATTTTTCCAGGTTACAGCTTTGATACTGTAACATACTCGAAAGTAGTTCAAACAGATGTTCCTAAATTAAAATGTCAAGGATTATTTTCTTGAATTTCTTTCCTTAAATATGATCCTAAAATCATATTGAAAATGACAGGGTTGTGGGCCATCAATAAATGGTCTGACACCTGTCCCAAACTACAGAAGAATGAAGTTAGCTCCCTTAGCTATTTTTTAGACAGAATAGCACAGGATGCTGCTATTTTTGTTGCAGAATCTTTGCAGAGTCCCACAGCTGTCAGATGCTAGAGGAGACATGAATATACTCTCGTTCTCCAGCAGGAGACAATGAAAGGTTATAGTAAATGCCTGTGTGTCAAAACAAATTAAAAAATAATCAATGGCTCAACCACCATCAAATATTTAACAAAGAACAGTGAGAGAGAGCAAGTAAAGTAAAAAACAGTAGATCACACTGAATTCCCAAGGCCTCTATGGACTTTTGTTGTTTAGTTGTCAGTAAAGCACTTTGCCATTGTGGAAGCATTTAAAAAATGTATTTATCCTGGTTTTCCAGAGGAGAGACCATTAATACACAAGGTATACTGGGCATGTGTATTACTATTTAATATGGACAGTCTATTTTCATTCTGGACTCCAATCCTCATGGTGACCCGGAAAATATAAAAAACTATCGGCCTATATCGAATCTTCCATTCCTCTCAAAAATTTTAGAAAAAGCTGTTGCGCAGCAACTCACTGCCTTCCTGAAGACAAACAATGTATACGAAATGCTTCAGTCTGGTTTTAGACCCCATCATAGCACTGAGACTGCACTTGTGAAGGTGGTAAATGACCTTTTAATGGCGTCAGACCGAGGCTCTGCATCTGTCCTCGGTGCTCTAGAACCTTAGTGCTGCCTTTGACACCATCGATCACCACATTCTTTTGGAGAGACTGGAAACCCAAATTGGCCTACACGGACAGTTCTGGCCTGGTTTATGATCTTACCTGTCGGAAAGATATCAGTTTGTCTCTGTGAATGGTTTGTCCTCTGACAATAACTGTACATTTCCGGTGTTCCACAAGGTTCCGTTTTAGGACCACTATTGTTTTCACTATATATTTTACCTCTGGGGGATGTTATTCGAAACATAATGTTAACTTTCACTGCTATGCGGATGACACACAGCTGTACATTTCAATGAAACATGGTGAAGCCCCAAAATTGCCCTCTAGAAGCCTGTGTTTCAGACATAAGGAAGTGGATGGCTGCAAACTTTCTACTTTTAAACTCGGACAAACAGAGATGCTGTTCTAGGTCCCAAGAAACAAAGAGATCTTCTGTTAAATCTGACAATTAATCTTGATGGTTGTAAAGTCGTCTCAAATAAAACTGTGAAGGACCTCGCGTACTCTTGACCCTGATCTCTCTTTTGACGAACATATCAAGACTGTTTCAAGGACGTTTTTTCCATCTACGTAACATTGCAAAAATCGAAATTTTCTGTCACAAATGATGCAGAAAGGTTGATCCATGCTTTTGTTGCTTCTAGGTTGGACTACTGCAATGCTCTACTTTCCGGCTACCCGGATAAGCACTAAATAAACTTCAGTTAGTGCTAAATACGGCTGCTAGAATCCTGACTAGAACAAGAATTTGATCATATTACTCCAGTGCTAGCTTCCTACACTGGCTTCCTGTTAAGGCAAGGGCTGATATCAAGGTTTTACTGTTAACCTATAAGCGTTACATGGGCTTGCTCTACCTATCTTTCGCGAGTTGGTCTGCCGTACTACCTATACGTACGCTACGGTCACAAGACGCAGGCCTCCTAATTGTCTAGCTGATTTCTAAGCAAACAGCGGGAGGAAGGGCTTCTCCTATAGATCTCCATTTTTATGGAACGGTCTGCCTACCCATGTGAGAGACGCAGACTCGGTCTCAACTTTAAGTCTTACTGAAGACTTATCTCTTCATGAGGTCATATGATTGAGTGTAGTCTGCCCAGGGATGGAGTAGGTGAACGGAAAGGCTCTGGCAAGAACGCCCTTGCTGTCTCTGCTGGCCGGTTCCCCTCTTCCATGGATCTCTGCTCTAACCTATTACAGGGCTGAGTCACTGGCTTACTGGTGCTCTTTCATGCCGTCCTGGGAGGGGTGCGTCACTTGAGTGGGTTGAGTTATCTGACGTGATCTTCCTGTCTGGGTTGGCGCCTCGGTTTGTGCTGTGTGGAGATCTTTGTGGCTATACTCGGCCTTGTCTCAGGATTGTAAGTTGGTGGTTGAAGATATCCTCTATGTGGTGTGGGGCTGTGGCTTTGGCAAAGTGGGTGGGGTTATATCCTTCCTGTTTGGCCCTGTCGGGGGTTTCTTCTGATGGGGCACAGTGTCTCCTGACCCCTCCGTCTCAGCCTCCAGTATTTATGCTGCAGTAGTTTATGTGTCGGGGCTAGGGTCAGTTGGTTATACTGGAGTACTTCTCACCTATTCTGTGTGAATTTAAGTATGCTCTCTCTATTCTCTCGTTCTCTCTTTCTTTCTCTTCTCGGAGAACCTGAGCCCTAGGACCATACGTACGGCAAACCGGGCATGATGACTCCTTGCTGTCCCAGTCGCCTGGCCTTGCTGCTATTCAGTTTCAGCTGTTCTGCCTGGGTTATGGAACCCCTCCTGTCCCAGCCTGCTGTTTTCAACTCTTAATGATCGGCTATGAAAACCAACCTGATATTTATCCTGATTATTATTTACCATGCTTGTCACTTATGAATATTTTGAACACTTGGCAGAGTTTTCTGTTATAATCTCCACCCGGCACAGCCAGAAGAGGACTGGCCACCCCTCATAGCCTGGTTCCTCTCTAGGTTTCTTCCTAGGTTTTGGCCTTTCTAGGGAGTTTTTCCTAGCCACCGTGCTTCTACACCTGCATTGCTTGCTGTTTGGGGTTTTAGGCTGGGTTTCTGTACAGCACTTCGAGATATTAGCTGATGTACGAAGGGCTATATAAAATAAACTTGATTTGATTTGATTTTGGTGTTATAAGGAGAAATAAAGGGGTCAGCAGGATCAAACCAGGGTTCTAAACAAGATGTAATACTGAATAAGTAGAATCAACTTACAGTAGCTCAGAAACAAACACAATTTTATTTTTTAAGCTAATTACGACATGGCAGTAGAGCCTTTGCATTAGCTACAGTAACTCATATCTCAAGTACTCAGACAAATAGGCAAGCTACAATGTGCTGATGGTCAGTATATCTAATCTCCATGGAATGCAATTGATTAATTTGAGGATAAGACACTTCATCTCAATTTCTGCCTAAAATGACATAACCAAATCTAACTGCCTGTAGCTCAGGACCTGAAGCAAGGATATGCATTTTCTTGATACTATTTGAAAGGAAATACTTTGGAGTTTGTGGAGATGTGAAATTAATGTAGTTTAATATAACACAATAGATCTGGTAAAAGATTTTTTAAAACATGCATTTTCTAGTTCTATTTTTGTTGTGTCATCTTTGAAATGCAAAAGAAAGGCCATACATTGAGATAGGAAGCTGGTGATAATTGAGATGTTGTCGACAAGAGGGCAAGAGGGAAACAGTGTGTGCAAAGTTTCAGACTGATACATTCAAGAATGAGAGAGCTACATAATAGTTTGTATGAAGTATCCCAGATTTCCCTCACGAGTTTGCCCAAAAGATAACCTGCCTAAATGACTATTGCCCTGTAGCACTCAAATCTATAGCCATGAAATGCTTTGAAGGACTGGAGTGGGTTCCAGAAACCCTGGACACACTGCAATTTGCATACCGCCCCAACAGATCCACAGATGACGCAATCTCTATTGCACTCCACACTGCCCTCACCCACCTGAACAAAATGAATACATATGTAATTGACTACAGCTGTTCATTGACTACAGCATTCAACACCATAGTGCCCTCCAAGATCATCAACAAGCTCAGGACCCTGGGACTAAACACCTCCCTATGCAACTGGATCCTGGACTTCCTGACGGGCCTCCCCCAGGTCGTGAGGGTAGGTAAGAATACATCTGCCACGCTGACCATCAATCAGGGGGCCCCTCAGGGTTTTGTGCTTAGTCCCCTCCTGTACTTCCTGTTCACCCATGTCTTCTTGGCCTGCATGACTCCAACACCATAATCAAGTTTGCTGATGACAAGTCGATGGTAGGACTGGCGATGAGGCAGCCTATAGGGAGGAGGTCTGACACCTGGCAATGTGGTGGAAGGACAACCACCTCTCCCTCAACATCAGTAAGACAAAGGAACTGATTTGGACTACAGGAAACAAAGGGGCAAGCATGCCCCAATCCACATCAATGGGGCTGTAGTGAAGCAGGTTGAGAGTTTCAAGTTCCTCGGTGTCGACATCACTAAGGAATGAACATGGTCCGCAGACACCCACACAGTTGTAAAGAGGGCACGACAGCGCCTCTTCCCCCTCAGGGGGCTGAAAAGATTTTCTTGGGCCCTCCGATCTTCAAAACATTCTAAAGCTGCACCATTGAAAGCATAAGAACTGGCTTAATTTCCGGCAACTGCAAGGCACTCAACCGCAAGGTGCTACAGAGGGTGCAAAGAATGGCCCAGTACATCCCTGGGGGCGAGCTCCCTGACATCCAAGACCTCTAAACCATGTGGTGTCCGAGAAAGGCCCAACATGTTTTCAAAAACTACAGCCACTCAAGCCATAGACCGTTCTCTCTGCTACCGCACAAAGTCTGGAATCAACATGACCCTAAACAGATTATACCCTCAAGCTACAAGACTGCTAAACAAATGGCTAGCCAGACTACCTGCATTGACCCTTTTTTGAACTAACTCTCTTATACTGACAATGCACACACTGGACTCTACCCATACACTAACACATACTTACTCTGACACCCCAACAGACGCACTACATATGCCCACACACACATAACACGCGCACACATGCATACTGACGCCATACACACACACACTCACCCCATACGCTGCTGCTACTGCCTATTATCTATTCTGCTGCCCAGTCACTTTACCCCTACCTATATGTACTCTACCATTGAGCCTTAGATATGTAGTTTTAGAAGCTGTTCTGTAAGCATTACATGGCAACGTGGATATTTTGATAGCACACAGGGCTGTGGGCCAGAAAGTTGTGGGTTCGCGGACCACCGTGGACAAGAGTAGGGGTGGAAAATCTCCATTATAGTAAAAGCTTTGCATGAATCTATCATTGTATTTGCAGGTCTGAGAAGAAAATGCCTTATAAACATTTAATGCAATTCTACCACACTGTTCTGTAAGCTTTACATGGCAACGCAGATATTTTGATAGCGCACAGGGCTGTGGGCCAGAAAGTTGTGGGTTCGCAGACTACCGTGGACAAGAGTAGTGGTGGAAAGATCTCCATTATAGTAAAAGCATTGCATGAATCTATCATCGTATTTGTAGGTCCGAGAAAAAATAGCGTTATAAACATTTCATGCAATTCTACGTAATTTTACATATTAGCCGAATATTTTTTTCATACCACACAAAAATGTCTGAAATTTACAGGCTAATAATGCAAATAGAGATAGGCCTATGTGTTCATCTTATCATATCAGTGTGTCTTGTTTGCAACGAAACCGCAAATAACTAAATCTGAGACGTCATTAGGAATTTGAGCATGGTACTTTCAAAAGTTAATCCTACCTTTCCCCCCCAGACAAAGTAGGCCTACCAACACAGAATAAAATGTAAGCTTTAACTGCTGGCTACTCTTCATCCGTGGCTTAACCCAATAAGAGAAGGTCACAAGTGTTTCCATAAAAGCTGTGTGGGTTGAAACATCTTCTATTGTACAGAAAGTCAATAGCTTAGTCAATTGATAGTGACATAATTTGACTACTTTCCAAGCAAAATCAGCCTCTGAATGTCAAAGAAGCAAAACAATGATATCCTCATTAGCATCAGAGTCACATCTTTCCCAGGTATGTTACAGCTTGTTTCTAGCATAAAGCATTGCGGACCAAAGCGCTGTTATACACTGAATATACCAAACATTAGGAACACCTTCCTGAAGTTGAGTTGCGCCCCCCCCTTTTTGCCCTCAGAATAGTCTAAGTTCATCGGGCATGGACTACAAGTCGTCGAAAGCATTCCAAACGGATGCTGGCCCATGTTGACTCCAATGCTTCCCACAGTTGTGTCTAGTTGGCAAAATGTCCTTTGGGTGGTGGATCATTCTTGATACACAACTGTTGAGAGTCAAAAACACAGCAGAGTTGCAGTTCTTGACACAAACCGTTACGCCTGGCACTTACTACCACACCCCGTTCAAAGGCACATACATATTTTGTCTTGCCCATTCACCCTCTGAATGGCACACATACATAATCCATGTCTCATGGCTTAAAATGTTTTCTTTAACCTGTCTTCTCCCCTTCATCTACACTGATTGAAGTGGATGTAACAAGTGACATCAATAAGGGATCGTAGCTTTCATGTGGTCAGTATACAGTATGTCATGGAAATAACAGTTCTTAATGTTTTGTATACTCAGTGGAGATCACTTAATATAATTGGATCCATTTTATTTCCCTCAAAATCTTAAGCTAACCAGGGGTAGGCCTGATCTTTTTTTTTCAATTTTCTTCAATAAATGGTAAGCCTATGGCATACCCTCTCATACCCCCTCAATTCAAGTATTGGTTTGAGCATGGTGGATGGAGTAATTGACAGACACATCTATAGACATAGCAGCCTATAGCCTAATTTCGTCTTTCAAACAGGTATGCCTACCTTTTATTTCTTAAATAGGAAGAAATAGGACCCAACACAAAGCCCTCTTGTTGTTAGTAAAGTAAAGATTTGTTGAAATGAATTATGCCTACTTGAATTTGCATACTTTCAGCACCATGAGCTGTCCATTTCTGATTGATTGTGCCGTGGCTGCTGCTTCAAGTGTCAGCACCACAATGTAAGTTACTCGAATCTGGCTTTATTGTAAGGTCAATAACTCTGATAAGTACATCATGGGCAAGAAACATATTGTTTTTAATAAAATCAAATGTAGTAGTAGCAAGCTATCAAATTTGACCTCGAGTCCTCCTTCTCATCCTCACACTCTCCTTCTCAAACTGAACAGAACATAGACTAGTCGCACATTTTTTAACAAGGTCTAATCAAAAATGATGTTTGGAAGAAACCTTTGACCCCATTGATTAAAGTAGCACAACGTTTTTGATCAGCAAGATCAGAGCAGGCCAGGGCTCAGGGTTGGAATATCCATTGCAGTGTGTAATACAGCCTAGATTTATTACACTATCCCAGCAGCTATTTTAGAAATAAAACTTTGCTCTGTGCTGCTCCGTACATGCTCTTCATAGCCTATTGATTGAGACCACATTAAATAGCCTATAGGCTAATGGGGATCCTGAGTATGTTTTATTCACTGCTTTAGCACACTCTGCCAAACCGGATGTCCTAGCTGTGTCTGAATCCTGGCTTAGGAAGGCCACCAAAAACCCTGAAATTTCCATCCCTAACTATAACATTTTCCGACAAGATAGGACTGCCAAAGGGGGCAGAGTTGTAATCTACTGCAGATATAGCCTGCAGAGTTCTGTCTTACTATCCAGGTCTGTACCCAAACAATTTGAGCTTCTACTTTTAAAATCCCACCTTTCCAGAAACAAGTCTATCACCGGTGCCGCTTGCTATAGACCACATTCTGCCCCCAGCTGTTCCCTGGACACCATATGTGAATTGATTGCCCACCATCTATCTTCAGAGCTCGTGCTGTTAGGTGACTTAAACTGGGACATGCTTAACACCCCAGCCATCCTACAATCTAAGCTTGATGCCCTCAATCTCACACAAATTATCAATGAACCTACCAGGTACAACCCCAAATCCGTAAACACAGGCACCCTCATAGATACCAACCTGCCCTCCAAATACACATCCGCTGTCTTCAACCAGGATCTCAGCGATCACTGCCTCATTGTTTGCATTCGTAATGGGTCTGCGGTCAAAAGTCCACCCCTCATCACTGTCAAACTCTCCCTAAAACACTTCAGCGAGCAGGCCTTTCTAATCGACCTGGCCTGGGTATCCTGGAAGGATATTGACCTCATTCCATCAGTAGAAGATGCCTGGTTATTCTTTAAAAGTGTTTTCCTCACAATCTTAAATAAGCATGCCCCATTCAAAAAATGTAGAACCAGGAAAAGATATAGCCCGTGGTTCACTCCAGACCTGACTGCCCTTGACAGGCACAAAAACATCCTGTGGCATACGGCATCAGCATCAAATAGCCCCCGCATTATGCAACTTTTCAGGGAAGATAGGAACCAATATACACAGGCAGTTAGGAAAGCAAAGGCTAGCTTTTTCAAACAGAAATTTGCATCCTGCAGCACAAACTCCAAAAAGTTTTGGGACACTAAAGTCATGAGAAAAGAGCAACTCCTCCCAGCTACCCACTGCACTGAGGCTAGGAAACACTGTCACCACCGATAAATCCACATAATTGAGAATTTCAATAAGCATTTTCAACGGATGGCCATGCTTTCCACCTGGCCACCCTACCCGGTCAACAGTCCTGCACCCCACCGCAACTTTCCAGCCTCCCACCATTCTCCCTTCACCCAAATCCAAATAGCTGATGTTCTAAAAGAGCTGCAAAATCTGGACCCCTACATATCAGCCGGGCTAGACAATCTGGACCCTCTCTTTCTTAAATGATCTGCCGAAATTGTTGCAACCCCTTTAAGCTGTTAAACTCTCTTTCGAACCGTCTGAGATCCCCAAATATTGAAAGCTGCCACGGTCATCCCTTCTTCAAAGGGGAGACACTCTAGACCCAAACTGCTACAGACCTATATCTATCCTACCCTGCATTTCTAAGGTATTCGAAAGCCAAGTTAACAAACAGATTACCGACCATTTCGATCCCACCGTACCTTCTCCGCTATGCAATCTGGTTTTCAGAGCTGGTCATGGGTGAACCTCAGCCACGCTCAAGGTCCTAAACGATATAATACGCCATCGATAAGAGACAATACTGTGCAGCTGTATTCATCGACCTGGCCAAGGCTTTCGACTCTGTCAATCACCACATTCTTATCGCAGACTCAACAGCCTTGGTTTCTCAAATGACTGCCTCGCCTGGTTCACAACTACTTCTCAGATAGAGTTCGTGTGTCAAATTGGAGGGCCTGTTGTCCGGACCTCTGGCAGTCTCTATGGGGGTGCCACAGGGTTCAATTCTCGGGCCGACTCTTTTCTCTGTATACATCAATGATGTCGCTCTTGCTGCTGGTGACTCTCTGATCCACCTCTACGCAGACGACACCATTCTGTATACTTCTGGCCCTTCTTTGGACACTGTGTTAACTAACCTCCAGACGAGCTTCAATGCCATACAACTCTCCTTCCATGGCCTTCAACTGCTCTTAAATGCAAGGAAAACTACATGCATGCTCTTCAACCGATCGCTGCCTGCACCTGCCCGCCCGTCCAGCATCACTACTCTGGACGGTTCTGACTTAGAATATGTGGACAACTACAAATATCTAGGTGTCTGGTTAGACTGTAAACTCTCCTTCCAGACTTAAATCTAGAATCGGCATCCTATTTCGCAACAAAGCATCCTTCACTCATGCTGCCGAACAAACCCTCGTAAAACTGACTATCCTACCAATCCTTGACTTCGGCGATGTCATTTACAAAATAGCCTCCAACACTCTACTCAGCAAATTGGATGCAGTCTATCACAGTGCCATCCGTTTTGTCACCAAAGCCCCATATACTACCCACCACTGTGACCTGTATGCTCTCGTTGGCTGGCCCTCGCTTCATATTCGTCAACAAACCCTCTGGCTCCAGGTCATCTATAAGTCTTTGCTAGATAAAGCCCCACTTTATCTCAGCTCACTAATCACCATAGCAGCACCCACCCGTACCACGCGCTCCAGCAGGTATATTTCACTGGTCACCCCCAATGCCAGTTCCTACTTTGGCTGCCTTTCCTTACAGTTCTCTGCTGCCAATGACTGGAACAAATTGCAAAAATCACTGAAGCTGGAGACCCATATCTCCCTCACTAACTTTAAGCACCAGCTGTCAGAGTAGCTCACAGATCACTGCACCTGTACATTTCCCATCTGTAAATAGCCCATCCAGCTACCTCATCCCCATACTTTCATTAATTTTTTTGCTCCTTTGCACCCCAGTATCTCTACTTGCACATTCATATTCTGCACACCTGTCACTCCAGTGTTTAATTGATAAATTGTCATTATTTTGCCACTCTGGCCTATTTATTGCCTTACCTCCCTTATCTTACCTCATTTGCACACATTGTATATATACTTTTTTTTCTCTATTTTGTTATTGACTGTATGTTTGTTTATTCCACGTGTAACTCTGTGTTGTTGTTTGTGTCGCACTGCCTTGCTTTATCTTGGCCAGGTCGCAGATGTAAATTAGAACTTGTTCTCAACTAACCTACCTGGTTAAATAAAGGTGAAATAAAAAATTCTATAAATAAAATCAAATAACAAAGTAATTGTATAATTATTGACATTTCGGCTGTTCATTTTTCATTAATTTATAAATATTTATAAAAACATAATTCCACTTTGAAATGATGGGATATTGTGTGTAATGTATTCAGGCTGTAACACAACACAATGTGGAAAGGGGTGTGAATACTTTCTGAAAGCACTGTGCATAGCTACCTCGATTACCTCATACCCACACATCAGCTTGGTACTGTTACTTTCTGTATATAGCCATGTTATTTTTAATCATTATTGTTATTCCTTATTCACTTTGTATTGCTGGTGTCACTGTCTATTTTTATTTTTTATCTGTAACTCTGCATTGTTTGAAAAATACCTATATGTAAGCAATTCACTGTTAGTCTACACCTGTTGTTTTACGAAGCATGTGACAAACAATATTAGATTAGATGTGCCCCTAGGCCACCTTTTTTAGAATAAAATTGACCAAACAGGAACTGATAGAAATTACTGGATTACCCAGCTGGCAGAGTTGGTTACACTCTCACACACACACACACACACACACACACACACACACACACACACACACACACACACACACACACACACACACACACACACACACACACACACACACACACACACAGGGAGAGCTCTCACTGCAGTTTGATAAATATTTCCTGGCATTCTCACTGAGCAGGTTTTCCTTTTTCCTGTGTCTCTTCCTTTGAGATGGAGTCTATTACTTCTCTGTGGGCCAATTTCACCCTTTCAGAGTTTGTTGGCCTCTTTGATTACAGGGGAAATGGCCTGTCCTTCACAGAAGCCATTAAATCTGACACAATTTGAATCGCTCTCAGTCTTACGTCCAGAAGGAGGAGTGGAGGAGGACTCCCAGCCTGGATTACAGTGTCCATATTAGGACAGCCTCAGTCAAAAGGTACAGGAGTATTGGTCCAACTGGAGGTGTCAAAAATAAATAAATGCACCACCCTCCCCAACGTTACAAATATTTTCACATGACACTCCACTTGTACTATGACAATAAATTGTACACCTTCCCCCTCATAAAACTAAGTCAAAACGAATGATTAGCACCCAAAATAGCAATAACTGTAGAAACCCTGTATTTATAAGTGTGGATATCAACTCAGTCCAGCTTTAAACTTACTCTTGAAAGTTGTAATAGTTGAAGGCACAAGGTACAATTTTGAAATTGGGTAGTGTATCAGTTCATAGATATTGTTGTAATTTTTTGGGTTACTCAATTATCACTTGAATTAGACATGGCAAAATGTTTAGAAGTGCATAAAAATGTACTTTAAAGCTTTAAACCTGAAAAATTCTCTCCACCAACAAGAGGTTCACAGAACAGTTTATGTCATGAACAGCGCTTGTAGAGAGGGGGGGGGTCACGGGATGGTCCCCACTGCTGGAAAGGGAGCCCCGAGATGAAAAGTTTGGACTAGTTCAGGTAGGATCATTTTATTGCCCCTAATGCCATACCAATGTAATTAACTGTATAACATATGTCTTTTTTTTAAGTGAGGTGAGCCAGAACAAAAAATAATATAATAAAAAAATGTAATAAAAGATGTACTCCTTGTAATAATTCTAAACAACCTTTGTACAACACCTAACAACCTCAGTGTGAGATTTTAGCCTTTTGGTATTGTAGCGAACGGTGGGGCAGGGAATACCACCCGGGTCGCTGGTGTGAAAGACAAACACTCTAAACGCATTGTGCTAACCCACTTGCTGAGGATTGTAACGTGGCTCATATAGCAAGTTTTCTACACTGCTCCCCGCTGTTCTTGAAGGCACATCCCTGTGCTTTGATTACTCAGCCACATAGCACGTCCGAGCCGTGCTTTCCGATTGCCGCACGGCCACCATCCCACTTCTGACACCAATGTAGCAAACGGCAGGACAAGGAAGTGAAACCGGGTCACTAGCGTGAAAGGCAAACACCCTATACTCTATGCATCGCGCCAATAGGGTAGGAAATGTATCATAAAATGGTACATTTTATCCAAAGCAATTAGAGTTAAATGCCTTGCTCAAGGGCACCGAGAGATTTTCAACTAGTCAGCTCAGGGATTTAAACCAACAACCTTTGGTTAACTATAACACAATCCTCCTCATATAAATCAAGGATTGTGACACTATAATGGTTTTGGAATGACCATGATTAGATTCCCAGTCAGGGTAACCCCCTAATCCACTATAAAAAGCATGTCCTAGCCGAGTTTTAGTCACAGTGCATTTGTGTCAGGTTTCTGTACTGCACATATGATGACAGTGTATGCAAAACAAATGTGCACTCGATTGACACAAATCATCATGACATCTTTTTGCCAGGTAGGCCTACTTTGTAGGCAACATTTAACTGGGAAGGTTTTTTTGGGAAAATGATTGTTTCAGCATGCATCGTTGATTTTATATTGCCGATAGGCTATGTATCTTATCTTTAGAAGTACATTTCGAACTGTCCCTATACAGGGTTAACACTGTTTCCTATGTTAAATTAGCACTCATGACAGTGACGTTCAACTAAAGTAATACATTCACTGGAATTGCCCCAGCGTGAGTCTGCTCTCCTCTCAGCTGAGGAGAAGTGTTCAGAGGAGAAGAACCCACCTGTTGCTCCTGGAGATGCTAATCCGTTCAGCTCTCCGCCCGCTCCTCCAGGGGTCCTGCCTCTCGCTGCCGCTGCCTTCACCCACGCTGGGAGACACCATACCGGGAGCTGGTTGGAGCGAGAAGCTGGATTAATTGGCTCCCTGTTTAAAAGGCTTCACATACATAACACACTTTTCCTTCTCCTGAGTTCTTGTATAATGCTTATTTTAAAGTAAATGGAAAAGGCTTTCCCCTCATTTAAAGACTGTGCTCACAGTCTTTAATCTTTAATTCTGCCATCCATTTAAGGCATGGCTCCCATATGTTATATAATGAGAGAAGTACACCCATACAAAAGTATGTGGACACCCCTTCAAATTAGTGGATTCGGCTATTTCAGCCACATCCGTTGTGGGCAGGTGTATAAAACCGAGCACAGTCATGCAATCTCCATAGACAAAAATTGTCCGTAAAATAGGCTGTACTGAAGAGCTCAGTGACATTTAACGTTGTACCATCATAGGATTCCACCTTTCCAACAAGTCAGTTCATCAAATTTCAAATAATTTTTCAAATGATTGCTAAAACGCATAGTGCGTATACATCGTCTGTCTTTGATTGCAACACTCACATTACTGCATTCCAAACTGCCTCTGGAAGCAACGTCAGCACAATAACTATTCGTCTGGAGCTTCATGAAATAGATTTCCATGGCCGAGCAGCCGCACACAAGCCTAAGATCACCATGCGCAACGCCAAGCGCATTCTGGAGTAGTGTGAAGCTCACCACCATTGGAATCTGGAGATGCTAGCTAGCATTAAACTTGTCTTATAAAAAAACAATCAATCTTAACATAATCACTAGTTAACTACACATGGTTGATGATATGACTAGTTCAACTAGCTTGTCCTGCGTTGCATATAATCAATGCGGT
The DNA here is from genome assembly GCF_002910315.2 of Salvelinus sp. IW2-2015. Lineage (NCBI taxonomy): Eukaryota > Metazoa > Chordata > Actinopteri > Salmoniformes > Salmonidae > Salvelinus > Salvelinus sp. IW2-2015. Next base: position 9,725,348 of record NC_036849.1, on the reverse strand, counting down.
GCAGGAAATTGTATCACTTCTCTTGCGTTCAGTGTAAGCAGAGTCAGGGTATATGCAGCAGTTTGGGTCGCCTGGCTCGTTGCGATCTGTGTGAAGACCATTTCTTCCTAACAAAGACCGTAATGAATTTGCAAGAATTGTACATAATTATGACATAACATTGAAGGTTGTGCAATATTTAGACTTAGGGTTGCCACCCGTTTAATAAAATACGGAACCGTTCCGAAATGATATGAAATGATATGATAGTTTATGGATTTGACCATATTAATGACCTGAGGCTCATATTTCTGTGTGTTTATTGTATTATAATTAAGCCTATGATTTGATATTTGATAGAGCAGTCTTACTGAGCGGTGGTAGACAGCAGCAGGCTCATAAGCATTCATTCAAACCGCACTTACCTCCGTTTGCCAGCAGCTTTTCGCAATGCTTGAAGCACAGCGTTGTTTATGACTTCAAGCCTATCAACTCCCGAAATTAGGCTGGCAATACTATAGTGCCTATAAGAACATCCAATAGTCAAAGATCTATGAAATACAAATGGTATAGAGAGAAATAGTCCTATTAAAAACTACAACCTAAAACTTCTTAACTGGGAATATTGAAGACGCATGTTAAAGGGAACCACCAGCTTTCATATGTTCTAATTTTCTGAGTAAGGAACTTAAACGTTAGCTTTTTTACATGGCACATTTTGCACTTTTACTTTATTCTCCAACACTGTGTTTTTGCATTATTTAAACCAAATTGAACAAATTAAAATAAAGTGTTCATTGTTCATTTAGTATTGTTGTAATTGTCGTTATTACAAATATATATATATATATATAAAAATTGGCCGATTAATCAGTATCGGCTTTTTTTGGTCCTCCAATAATTGGTATCGGTATCGGCGTTGAAAAATCCTAATCGGTCGACCTCTAGTTCTAACATCTAGTGGGAAGCCTTCCCAGAAGAGTGGAGGCTGTTATACTAGCAAAGGGGGGACCAACTCCATATTAATGCCTATGATAATGGAATGAGATGTTCGACAAGCACGTGTCCACATACTTTTGGCCATATAGTGTATCTTACCAGACATTATACTTTACATTGGATGTGTTTGTGTGGTACATGTGTTTAGGTGAGAGTTCTAGCATTTTAAAGCAGAACAGAGAGAGAGACAGAATGACTGACATACAGTCGTATTGACAACAGAAGAATGTTTAGTGGTGTCTGACTACACCAGGGCCGTCCCCTCTTGCAGGTTGTCGCCACGACAACATGATAGACATACCCCAGTTCTGCCACTCACTGTCACTTGTGCACCTTCTCCGGCCTCTAGGTCACCAGGCTGCTCATTATGGCGCACACCTGTCACCGTCATTACGCGCAACTGCGCATCATCAGACTCACCTGGACTCCATCACCTACCTGATTACCTTCCCTATATATGTCACTCCCTTTTGGTTCCTTCCCCAGGTGTTATTGTTTCTGTTCCTGTGTCTTGTCTGTGCGTTGCTCGTGTTTTGGATTATGTTACGTTTATTTATTAAAACACTCACTCCTTGAACTTGCTTCCCGACTCTCAGCGCAATCGTTACACTCACCCTCAACTTCCACGCATGGTGGCACGCTCGCTGGTAAGATAGTCCTTTGAATGGACATTAAAAAAGAGTAATATCATGTATTATTAATTGAATGTACTTTCAAGTGATAGATTTCATACAAATACATGTCTGTCATTGAACAACCTCATGCCATGGTTAGATAGTGAAAAAACACATCTCTTTCATAAGTTCTTTAAAAAACAATCTAATTCACCAACAATTCTAAAAATGGATACATAGCGTTTTGAAATGACTATGCATTCCCTCACTAGCTAGCTAGTTCACTACTGAAGTAGAATATATTAAGGGCAATGAGACTGTGCAATCCCACACCTCACTGATGATGTATGGGGAAATTGATTCAGCCAGGGTTCACTTCCCCTTCTTTCGGAAACATGCATGCATCATAAATACAATTGTTTGTCTACAGAGAGAATCAATTACGCCTGCTTCAGCTTAGAAACCTTTGCCTCTGGGAAATTACTCAATAATACTCCTAACTGGCCATCAATGGAGAGGCTATAGGGTCTGAAATTTGTATGACCCCACCTTGCCCTTGTCTGCCTTTGTTGAGCGATTGACGAATATCCTTCCCTCACAGGTATTTTCTGCTCTGGTCTGAGGACTGAGGCCATGTCCACCTCACCTAATTGGAAAATATCAAAGCGATTCAATAAAACAGGAGAGGAAAAGTCTATTTCAGTGGTTGGATTGTTATGCATTGTGAAAATTAACACCACACTTACGGATCCCTTAACATACAGCAAAATGATCAGTGCAGCTTCCCATATAACCACGGTGTGTGTGCAGAAAGCCACAAAATCAATGTGGTGCACTAACTTATTGATCAACGCATTTCAACAATGGGATCACTCAAGCAACCGTTATAACAACAATTAGGTCTTCTGAAGCATCTATTGGAGCTACTGAGCATAGGATTGGAATGCACATGTTTTGATAGTGGGCTGACATTGTCACATGCACACAGCTCCATCCAGTTTCCAGTGAACACCCATCAGTCTGTCTGGGTATCATAGTAACGAGTTCCGGAGAATTAGAGACACACCAGAGCCTGCTCATTTGGCCTATTCCCTTTTTTTGCTGCTCCAATGTTCATGTTATTAAAGGATTTTTAAGCTGAGCGGCACTAGGTCACAACATTTATAAAATGATTTTCCATGTGTCCGTTTTTATCTGGACATCTGCTATTTATTTCAATGGGTGATATTGTCAGTGATTTTCCAGGTCAGCTTTTACGGTGGCAAAATCATTAAATTCTGAGTAGAACGTGTTAAATAACACAGCTATGCTATGAATCACGAATGTCTGTAGTTCTGAACTTGACTATAATTTTCCATCAATACCATCTCGGTTACCTGATAGTTTTCCTGCTCTGATTTGGCCCCAACTTGACAGTTACATATGTTATTCTGCTACAGTCCCTAATCCCTGATTATCCTCTCTGCCTTTCCTCTTCACCCAGATACTGTGTCGTGTTCTCAATGTGATAGGCAGTACTGATTGACAGAATGGCGGATGTTCTTTTTAATTCAGCCCTGCTTCATCCTTTGTCATTTGGCATCAACTCAAAGGTGATCATGTACTACATGACAAATGGCACACCCATCACACCACTACCTCCATTTAAGTTAATAGAACGATACAAAAAATGAAAAATAGAAGCGATTGCTTTACTTGTTCAGTGGCTTAATATGATGTTCTTCATCACTGTCAGTTGGATGGGATGGGGACCGGAGGGCTTTCAGATGGGAACTGTGATTTTCCCTCTTCTGTGTCCCAAATGGCATCCTATATACTACACTACTTTGACCAGATACCTATGGGGCCTGATCAAAAATAGTGCACTATGTAGGGAATGGGGTACCATTTTGGACGCATGTCTCACAGATTCTCAATGACATTCCCAGGCAGATTGCACCAGATATATTCACAGGATCGCCCCAGAGCGGAAACATCTATCACCTTCCTTCTTGGTCGATTCAGGGCAAGTCGACAAAAGATAAACAAAGGCAATATGTTATTTAGGACCTAGCTGCTAATTTCTCAGGAAAAATATCTGTCCAGATTTACTGCTTAGTTCGGTCAAATTGTGGGAAAGAGAAAGAAAAAAGTGCTTGAGGGGCCAGCCCCCATGAAAAATAACTGATTCATGGAAGTTGACATGTGACGATGGCCATTTTCAACTCTTAACACAAAACATTAGGAACACCTCTTTCCATGACATGGACTGACCAACTGAATCCAGGAGAAAGCTAAGATCCCTTATTGATGTCACCTTCAAAATCCACTTCAGTCAGTGTAGATGAAGTGGAGGAGACATGTTAAAGAAGGATTTTCTAACCTTGAGACAATTGAGACATGGACTGTGTGCCATTCAGAGGATGAACGGGCAAGACAAAAGATTTAAGTGCCTTTGAATTGGATATGTTAGTAGGTGCCAGGCGCACCGGTTTGATTGTGTCAAGAACTGCAATGCTGCTGGGTTTTTCACGTTCAACAGTTTCCCATGTGTATCAAGAATGGTCCACCACCCAAAGGACATCCAGCCAACTTGACACTGTGGGAAGCATTGGAGTCAACATAGACCAGCATCCCTGTGGAACGCTTTTGATACCTTGTAGAGTCCATGCCCCGACAAATTGAGGCTGTTCTGAAGGCAAAAGGGGTGGGGGGGTGCAACTAAATATTAGGAAGGTCCTCTTCATGTTTTGTACACTGTGTATAAATATAACTCATAATAAAGTTTTATTGTGTACTTGCTGCTGATTCTTTTCATGCAGGACTCCTTTGAAAAAGAGACATTTGTCTTAATGGGATGTATAAATAAAGGTTAAATAAATGAGGCCAGAATTGGACAACAGTTCAGAAGGTACAAAACAATCCCTATGTGGGTGTGGTTTTGCATCACTATCCAATACAAATGTCTGTAAACATTCCCCATAAATGACTAGAGGAAAATATCTCCACCGAATTAGGAATTAGAATACAAGAATACATTAACCTTCTTATGACACTATAACATGTCAGCCATTTTGGTAAAGGAGTTTGTCAACCATGTGGTTTTCCAGTGCTGTGATAGTGTAAAATTATTAATTTGAAGATTAGAGGCACTGTATGTTTATTAGCTAGCTTGCCAGCCAGGTTTAGTGGAATGATTCCATCAATATTTCAAATTAACTGCTAACATACCAACATTCCATTCAGACAATACAGTCAATCCACAGCCATAGACTGGCTGAAATCAGACTTAGACTGATATTGTATCATGTAACAACTCACAACTTTCCAAGAAAACAAGAATTTAGACTTATGGTCGGTTTACAGAAATTTTAGATGCTATTTATGCAAAAATGTTTTATAAAACCTGTATAAACTGTATTTATAATTATATGACAATATTCTAGGTTGACAATAATTATTACACAATTTCTTATCACATGCCTTACTTTTATTTTCCTGCATAAGTAAAAGCAGGAAATGCATCACTTACGCCTCTACTACCTGTCACGCCCTGACCTTAGTTATCTTTGTTCTTTATTATTTTGGTTAGGTCAGGGTGTGACGAGGGTGGTATGTGTGTTTTTGTCTTGTCTAGGTTTTTTTGTATATCTATGGGGTTTTGGGTTATTGTCTGTGTAGTTGCATGTCAGCACTCAGTGTTTATAGCTTCACGTTCATTTTGTTACTTTGTTAGTTTGTTTTGTCTTTATTCTTCATTAAAAGAAGAATGTATTCCAATCACGCTGTGCCTTGGTCTCCTCACTACAGTGAACGTGACACTACCATTCATTCCAATTAGACCGACAGTCCTCCCTGACCACAATAGGTTGTTATCAATAAAATGTCTAAATAAGGTTCCAAACGATTTGCCTGCTGGTGGTCAAGGATACCCCAACTCTGTTAAAATCATTGACAACTGCCTGCCGTTTTCAAGCGGTCGTTAAATATATGTTCTGACTATTTGGTTGCAATATCATCACCTCTTGAAGAGCATAGTCATAGTCACTACACTCCTAGAAAAAAAAGGAGAACCCTTTGAATAACCCTTTTTGGTTCTACATAGAACCCTTTTGAGTTCCATGCAGGACCCTTTCCACAGAGGAACACAAAAGAGTTCTACCTGGAACCAAAAAGGGTTCTCCTATGGGGACAGCCAAAGAACCCTTTTGAAACCCTTTTTTCTTGAGTGTATTATAGATGGGAAGCAAATCAAACAACTAGTTTATCCCCTGAAAGTTAGCTTGTTAACTAGCATTATTGACATGATCTGTCATAGCTAGCTAGCCAATTTGAGATGGTCAATCAATCAATGTAGTTAGCCTTTAATCACGATTGCTGCTGAAAGGCAATAATAATAATTTAATAGGACTTCTATTGGTGACTTATATGGTTCCTCCTAATGCTGAGGTGGGATGTTAACAAACCAAAATAAAGCTGAGGGCCAACTCGTCCAGAGTCTCCCATACAGCTCTCTAATTGAACTATCCATTAACCAGGGCCAATGACAGCTTCCATTTTTCACTAGCACTTACCTGGCAGAGAACGAATGAGCAGACTGGTGCACCTCCATCTCACACAACAAGGGCTGTGATTGGACTAGACATCTACAATCTAGATCTCCAATTATTTTCTCCAGTGTGTCCTAGGAATAAAATTAGATTTCCACATATTGGGGCCAATGAAACTATCTGATTACAGGCACCATATCCATAATGTAACTGCAATACCAAAGCCATGCATAGTGTATACCATGTAAAACACAATGATGTATTAGATACTACACGTTTGAGCAGAAGGGGACTGCTTTTGCCTGCCTGCAGTCACAAGACAAATGTAAATATCAAACATCATCAGCAGAATCAGTGATAAGGTTCTCTCTGGAGTTGCATTATTTATCCTGAAGGTTACAATAAGTAAATGATTTACAAAGACCTTTCTTCCAACAGTATGAATAATTTTGAAAGTTAGGCTGTCTAAATGCCAGATCTCAGTGATTGATTGCTTAACTTTTCCCTGACCTTTTGGATGAGCTTATCAAAGCTCCACTCACCTTATCTGTGAGGTCTGCTTTGAATTCTTTTGCATGTCATTGATCCTGTACGCTCCTTCGGCTGCTCTGCTCTTTCACCTTTTCTAAAAATACTACATAACACTTAGGAGCCTATGCCCCTGCCATTTCAAGGCTCCCTTTATGATAATTTTGGTTAATTCAAATTAATTTTATTGAAACTAGAACAAACACGTTACTCTGAGTAGGACTCTTATCAGAAACACAGGTGTGTCTCTGCAAAGATCATTTGTTGCAGATGAACATTTCCATTCGTATCATTAATGGCTCTGACTACCAACATGTGTCTACATAGTACAGAACTACAATAGAACGACATCCTTGTTTCTCATGGTGTAATTCTAATTATTTTCATACATGACTGGTATGTACACTACTACCATTCAAAAGTTTGAGGTCACTTAGAAATGTCCCTGTTTTTGAAAGAAAAGCTAATTTTTTGTCTATTAAAATAACATCAAATTGATCAGAAATAGTGTAGACATTGTTAATGTTGTAAATTACTATTGTAGCTGGAAACGGCAGATTTTTTATGTAATATCTATATAAGCGTACAGAGGTCCATTATCAGCAACCATCACTCCTGTGTTCCAATGGCACGTTGTGTTAGCTAATCCAAGTTTATCATTTTAAAAAGGCTAATTGATCATTAGAAAACTCTTTTGCAATTATGTTAGCACAGCTGAAAAGTCTTGCTAGCATCCCGGATTCGCCCCTTCACATTTGACATTGAGACTAGTGTTTTGCGGGTACTATTTAATGAAGCTGCCTGTTGAGGACTTGTGAGGCGTCTGTTTCTCAAACTAGACACTAATGTACCTGTCTTCTTGCTCAGTTGTGCCCCGGCGCCTCACACTCCTTTTCCTATTCTGGTTAAAGCCAGTTGGCGCTGTTCTGTGAAGGGAGTAGTACACAGCATTGTACGAGATCTTCAGTCAACTGCGTTGAAGTAACAATGTTTATTACAGCAACAGGGGCAGGCAAACGACAGTTCAAGGCAGGCAGGGGTTGATAATCCAGAGCAGTGGCAATGGCACAGAACGGCAGGCAGGCTCAGGGTCAGGTCAGGCAGAGGTTGGTAATCCAGAGTAGGGGCAAAGGCACAGGATGACAGGCAGGGGCAGGGGCAGGCTGAGGTGTCAGGCAGGTGGGCTCAGAGTCAGGACAGGCAAAGGTCAAAACCAGGAGAGCGAGAAAAAGAGAGACTGGGAAAAGCAGGAGCTGAGACAAAACACTGGTTGACTTGATAAACTGGCAACAGACAAACATAGAACACAGGTATAAGTACCCAGGGGATAATGGGGAAGATGGGCGATGGTAGAGACAAGCACAAGTGCAGGTGAAACGGATCAGGGCCTGACAGGGCCTCTGTACACCTGTGTAGATATTGCATACAGTAGTCATTTACAACATTATCAATGTCTAAACTGTATTTCTGATCAATTTGATGTTATTTTAATGGACAGAAAATGTGCTTTTCTTTCAAAAACAAGGACATTTCTAAGTGACCCCAAACTTTTGAACATAAAAGTAAAATCGGACTAATTCTTTGCTAACCTATTAGGGTAATGTCCATTAGATTAAGATGGAGTCACTAGCTTTGAGTCTCAAAATCATGATCAGGTTTAGATTTTTTTGGTGAAATATGATGAAAAATGTTTTTTTTATATGGTAACTGTGCTTTCAAAGCACAGGGGCAAATGGCATTTAAAAGCAAAATGAGACATTTCAGTGTTTGCAAAATCTTTACAGTTTACGTAAATGAATAGAGTAAATCCAGCTGTTCTGCAAACATCTCTGGCTGATGGAAAGAGGGAGAACTATATGACTCTCTCGCTGAGCTGGCCATAACACTTTCCAGTCACTTCAAAATGACATGCAATTTACACATTATTTTTACACCCTTGTAAAATTTGATTCTAGATTTCATTTGGTTGGTGTACAAATACACCAATTCTAAATTCCAACCTATTGGGCATGAATTGAGCATTATCAACCCCGCAGGGTTTCTTTGATTGAGTTTTCATTAAGCAAGGTTCATCTTACTGTAGGTAGAGGCATTTTGTTTGAGAGTTGTATTCATTCATCTTTCTGTCCAAAAATGATGCAGAAAAATGTATCCGTGCTTTTGACACTAGGTTAGATTACTGCAATGCTCTACTTTCCGGCTACCTGGATAAAGCACTAAATAAACTTCAGTTAGTGCTAAACATGGCTGCTAGAATCTTGACTAGAACCAAAAAATGTGATAATATTACTCCAGTGCAAGCCTCTCTATACTGGCTTCCTGTTAATGCAAGGGCTGATTTCAAGGTTTTACTGCTAACCTACAAAGCATTACATGGGCTTGCTCCTACCCATCTGGTTCTGCCGTACATACCTGCACAAACACTACGGTCACAAGGCGCAGGCCTCCTTATTGTACCTAGAATTTCTAAGCAAACAGCTGGAGGCAGGGCTTTCTCCTATAGAGCTAAATTTTTATGGAATTGTCTGCCTACTCATGTGAGAGACGCAGTCTCAACCTTTGAGTCGTTATTGAAGACTCATCTCTTCAGTAGGTCCTATGATTGAGTGTAGTCTGGCCCAGGAGTGTGAAGGTGAACGGAAAGGCACTGGAGCAACAAACCGCCCTTGCTGTCTTTGCCTGGCCGGTTCCCCTCTGTCCACTGGAATTCTCTGCATCTAACCCTATTACAGGGGCTGAGTCACTGACTTACTGATGCTCTTCCATGCCGTCCCTAGGAGGGGTGCGTCACTTGAGTGGGTTCAGTCACTGACGTGATCTTCCTGTCTGGGTTGTGCCGTGGCGGAGATCTTTGTGGGCTATACTCGGCCTTGTCTCAGGATGGTAAGTTGGTGGTTGAAGATATCCCTCTAGTGGTGTGGGGGCTGTGCTTTGGCAAAGTGGGTGGGGTTATATCCTGCCTGTTTGGCCCTGTCCGGGGGTATCGTCGGACGGGGCCACAGTGTCTCCCAACCCTTCCTGTCTCAGCCTCCAGTATTTATGCTGCAGTAGTTTGTGTCGGAGGGCTAGAGTCAGTCTGTGATATCTGGAGTATTTCTCCTGTGTTATCCGGTGTCCTGTGTGAATTTAAGTATGCTCTCTCTAATTCTGTCTTTCTCCCTTTTTCACTATCTCGCTTTCTCTCTCTTTCTCTCTCTCGGAGGACCTGAGCCCTAGGACCATGCCTCAGGACTACCTGGCCTGATGACTCCTTGCTGTACCCAGTCCACCTGGCCATGCTGCTGCTCCAGTTTCAACTGTTCTGCCTGCGGCTATGGAACCCTGACCTGCTACCTGTCCCAGACCTGCTGTTTTCAACTCTCTAGAGACAGCAGGAGCGGTAGAGATACTCTGAATGATTGGCTATGAAAAGCCAACTGACATTTACTCCTGAGGTGCTGACCTGTTGCACCCTCGACAACCACTGTGATTATTATTTGACCCTGCTGGTCATCTATGAACATTTGAACATCTTGGCCATGTTCTGTTATAATCTCCACCCGGCACAGCCAGAAGAGGACTGGCCATCCCTCATAGCCTGGTTCCTCTCTAGGTTTCTTCCTAGGTTCTGGCCTTTCTAGGGAGTTTTCCTAGCCACCGTGCTTCTACACCTGCAATGCTTGCTGTTTGGGGTTTTATGCTGGGTTTCTGTACTGCACTTTGTGACATCAGCTGATGTAAGAAGGGCTTTATAAATAAATTTGATTGATTGATCGTAGCTTATACTATTGTTTTTAAATTCATAAGAACACTTTTCAGGGAAGAGGAAGAGAATAAACTTCTGCGGACTGCTTTCTATTCAGCACTTGTGCTTGAGTGCCAGACACACTAAGGGTAGATTCCATCAGATCTGCACTAGTCGACACACGCATAGCGATTGTTTTGGCGGTGTCGGAGGTGGAACTGCGTTTTAGGTGTCAAATCCACAAGCAGTTCCTTGCGTTAAGCTTATTGTGGACACTGCAACAAGATGCAACAAAACCACCCAACTTTATAATCCAACAAATCCCATGCAGCCGCATTAGAAGTTCATGCAGCCGCGTTACAATTTCAAACACTCAAATAGATGGTGTTCTATTGTCTAAACCTCGATTGGACTCTATGCGAAAAGTCTTATTGTCTTCTCAGGAATTCAGCCATCTCTGTGTTCCTTTCCACATCCCCCATTTTGTCACACCTCTTTCAAGCAGTAGGTGTTGTTGTCTTTACATCCTGTAGGCCTGATATCTGATTGGAGGTTAACTCCATACAACCCAGATGTTATAAAAAGGGACTCAAATGCATTGTCTCCTTTGTTCCTTAAGCAGTGTATATCTCACAACAGCAGTTTTCTCACTCTGTCTTCCAAGAGCCATGTGCCTTGGCACAAGCCATGGTTTCTTTGTCTCTCTCTCTCTGATCATGCTTAGATACTTAATGTTTCATTAATGACACTATTGTCTTGTATAATGTATGGTTCATTTGACAATGTAATTAAATCTATTTACCTTTGATAGACAACTTTCAGACCTTTGTTATTGTAGCTCAACTATAGTTTCTTGAATATTGCTAAATCATCTTTATGGAGTTAGATAAACATTTTGATAGACTTTGTCACATTAATATCACAGGTCACAGGCATATGATGAGGCATATATGATAAATATTATTTCACTACAGGGATAATAAGGAAGGAAATGGTTTGTGACACACTAGAAAACCGCTCACCTATTTGTCAGCTCATACCTCATTTACAGCTCCACCACGCCAAAACATCCGCTACGCTATCCTAAAAATGAGGAATAAGCAAGGCTTTGTTTCTGGTCAAACAGATGGAAAGGGGTTCTTAGAAAACATCTAGCAGAAAAATTATTATTTTTTAAATTCAGAACACAATAATTTTTAAGTAAAGAACCCTGCTAAGTAATATCATCATTAAAATGTAATTTTTTAGAAATGATTTGCCTACTCTAAGTTTAAGAAATATTGCCTAGTGTCTTGTCATTCTGTTACCAAAAACCCACTTCCAAAAACCCACGTCTTCTCTTCCTCATGAGGAGGGAGGATAATAAAAGTTCACTGAAATAACAAGTAAAGGTAGACCTATCAATTAGGTAGAGCGTTTTCACTGATAACAATTTGGTTTATGATTTATTAAGTGATTAAAATTTGGTAACAGAATGTCCCCCCAAAAAAATCTGTAACAGAATGACTGCAACCAAATTGGCTACAATGGGAATTCATTAGTGCTGAGCGATTAACCAAAATGTTGGCTATTTTTCATTTTTTAAAACAACTAATTGACCAATGTAGGTTCAATTATTTGAATTACATTTTATTCTGTTTTTTAAATCAGATCAGGCCTGAACTGTGCAATGTAGTAGGGAGTTGTAGTTTCCAACAGGCCAATATTTGACATAGTTTATCGCAGAAAACATGGTAATTAACTACAATGACCATAATCGATTGCTTGTTTACTTGCCCGGTCTGTGCCTGCTACCTTAGGTTATTAAGGTTATGGGGCAGTGAAGAAAAATGCGAGATCGAGAAGGCTAGAAAGCAGTTGCTTCACAAGGTACAGTATCTCTACTTGAAAATACATGATCTAAGTGATTGACAGTTGGTATTCAAATTTGGTGAATATTAATAAGTGATAAGCAGTAATGGGCAGTCACTACCATTATGGTACTTTAATTCATTGTTTTATTCTGTGTTACAGCATCCATGTACTGTACATTGAACATTTGCTGATATTTGGTCAGTCCAAATCTGAACCAATCATAGACGTCTGTTTCACGGGTTTGGACAGCACAGGACTGTATAGTACAGTACAGTACAATAAAGAAAAAGTTGAGTATCAGTCAGTAAAATACAGTACAGTAGCGCACACTAGAGTACAGTACAGCATCCTTTACTGTATAGTAATGTACTGTACTTTACTGAACTATACTCCACTGTACTGTACAGTACTCTACTGTACTGAACTCTACTCTACTGTGCTGTACTGTGATGCCCAAACTTGTGAAACATAGACGTCTATGATATGTACAGATTTGGTCCGCTCCGACCAACCAACCATGATCAACAACTATACTTTCAGTAAATCTTAACATTTGGTACCAAAGATCGATCTGTGTGACTATAACCAACCTAATACACAGTCAGTCAGTTTCTTTTCTTGTGTCTAGTGCATTTGGGTCCATCCCTAAATGACGTTTAACTTCCAGGATGGAAGATAGTTTGAAGTCCAGAGGAGAAGGCAGAATCTGTCCAGTCTGATACATCCCACAGGATTCAACTGCCTCTATGGATCAGCACTATATCAATCTTAAGGTTTAGGGAGGGATTTTCTCTGTCCAAACTGTGATGATAGAATAATCCATCCAGAGAATGCTCTGTGGATCCTTACACAGACAGCACATCTGTCTGTTATATGGCAGCCCCCCAAAAAGAAAAAGGACACTGAATGATGCTCTTAAAGGTCATAAACAGTCAAAATCATGTCTTTCATGAATTTGGATGGTATTTGAAGGAAACCAGATCAAAGTATAATGTCCAAAGTATGAAAAATGACTGTTGCTTCTACATTGATAATGTTTGATCATAAAGTTACTGGTCCCCTGTCAAACACTTGGATTCATTACTAAGGGAACAAGGCGACATCACCTTAACTCTCATTTTAATACAGCAATGGTAACATGATATTCTCTTACCTAATTTAAATAACTACTGCCATGTAACAAACATCGGCGAAGGCATGTTTGCAGAGGGGAGTGATTTGTATAGCTAGATAGCTGCTCTACCGGTGCCAAACATGACTGTAGGGTGTCAGAAAATATAATAAAAAGTTTACCCTATTCATCTATGGCAAAGATACGTATATATGTTTCCCCTTTCGTCTGTGTCTGGTGTTAGCTACTTACTGGCTAGCTAGGTCTTCGGCCAGCATGGAACAAAAGGGGGTTGTCTGAAGCACCTGTCGAGTCAACACATCCGTCAGTACTGCTGTGAACCGCATCACAAGAGCCATGCCAAACAGGAGATGTACAGATGTAGGTTCTTAAAGAGATTTTACTGCAAGACTGCTCACTGCATCCAAGTTCCTTGCCATAGGCGTTTCAGAGAGCTTTCAGTCAAGGTGAGTTCATGAATATAAGATCCCTGCCCACTCAGCCTGTCTTTTCAAACTTCCTGGTAGTTAGTCATGAGAGAAAAAAATACTGTTTAGGACCTTTTAAGGATATCAATTAAGTCTGCGTCTTCGGGATTGTAATATTATTTCCGGTCAGTGGGACGAATGAGAGATGTAGAGATACTTTCACACCATGTCTATTATTGTTGCAATATGTTAAAAAGGTGAGAAAATGTGGTCCTTTATCAGTTTATGAGGAGAGCACTCCTGTCCACACATTCAGTAATCTAATTCACTTGGGCTGAGATGAATAATGGCCAAATCATATCTCTGTCACTTGGAGCGCCCTCACAACGTAATAAGGACTTTCGGGAGGAGAGGATGTTGAATATGGAGTTGTCCATGGCAACGTTTGTCCACTCTTTTTATTGGATGGATGACATACAGCCAGCGCTCACTAACAAATGCCATTATCTCATTAGACCAAATGAAAAATCTGTTGTATGTCATGATGTACAGTATGTATGTAAAAGGCTAACTGTATGGGAGAGTGGGGTAAGATGAGCAATTTTTTTGTAAAAAAGCAGATGTGCGGATGTTCTTCAATGTACTTTTTGCAGGTGCTGGAGTTATAGGTGAATTCATGAAAAATAAAGAGGAAAATGCCGCAGACTGCTGATCATGGGCCCAACTTATTTTATTATAGCAATGTTTCGACCCTTAGGTGGAAGGTCCTATATATATAGGGTCAGTGCTCAGTGACATCACTTGATGAAAAGGAAGGAAAGATATATAATATAGGTTCACAATATCAACATTCAATGTATCAAAATATGAGCATACATGAGGAATTTGTTAGTAGAAAGCAAACATATGTTGTTGTTTTTGTTGAAATATTTCCATCTACTGTCTTTAATGTTCAATCGGCACACTGAGTATTCCAAGAAATCATGAATGTAAGAACAGCTTTTTCTATCTGAAGGTGACAAAAAACACTTTTTGATCCATAATGTCCTTCGTGTAATATTTCCATTACACCCAATCTTTACTGTGAGGCTATTGTTGTACATATTCCTTGGCCTTTTGTTGTACTTTGTAAATTGGAACATAGTATAATTGTTTGAGTGACAAGCATTAGTCCAGTCTCATCAGAACGCAATAAAAAATGAGAATAATGACATTGCAAGGCTATCTTTGATCTTGTGACTTGCCAGTGTTCTCAGAGGCATTAGGGAAAATCTATTGAGAAAAGGATCATTCGTCTTTGAAGTTATTTTATGTGCCCATATCAAAAAGTTAACCAAATAATAATCGATAAGGAATATACTGTATATGATATGCAGCATGCCTGGCAGACACACCACATCAAGCTCAACAAGACGGAGCTGCTCTTCCTCCAAGACCTCTCCGTTACGGCTGACAACTCTACGGTGGTTCCCTCCCAGAGTGCAAAGAACCGCGGTGTGGACAATACACTGTCTTTCTCTGCAAACATCATAGCAGTGACATTGCTCCTGCAGGTACATGCTCTACAATATCAGTAGAGTACAAGCTTTTTTCACACATGAAGCGGTGCATGTCCTAACAAAGGGACGTGTCATCTACCATCTGGAATACTGCAACTCTATGCTGGCTGGTGTGATAGAAAAACTATGTTCATCTGATATTAATGGTTAACAATTACTATTTAAATAATAGCAAGATATTTCTGTCCTACTAATGCTGTGTTTTTATGGGCTCAACTCTAGTTCCTGCAGCTAATCTGGGCGAATGGACACTAGAGATGGCTTGAGCTGACAAATGAGTTAAAGACTGCATTACATAGACAAGAATGTGTTTTACTAGAGATAGCTTAGGAGAAGAACAATCTCTCATTGTCTCAAAATCATCCTTGCATATGGGAAACTAAGCCAGGGTGGGGTTAAGAAAACAATCCTGTGCAGATAATGACCGGATGAACCCAGAGTGACTTTTGACGCCCCTTGGTCTGCATGGGAGGGGTGGAACCAACCATGACTAAGCATTCTTAGTGTCAGCTATATAAAGAACTCTGCATTTGTGTAAAGGTTAGGTTACTCGGTCCAACACTCAAGGGTGTTGGGTTGACCAGCCTCATTATTGCAATAATTAATCGATATTGAATAAAGAGGATAGTTTGAAGAAATTTCAAAGTCTCTCTCACTCGCTTGTGCCATCAAACACCTGAAGTTCTCACAGATCACTCTCTTCCACACTCACCACTGTCTCCCAGTTGAAGCTTGCATCAATTTCAAGATCCTGGTGGTTGTCTACAGAGCAACAAGGGGAAGTGCCCCTCCCTACCTTCAGTCTATGCTCAAACTCTACACCCCAACCCATGCACACTGTTCTGCCACTCTGGTCTCTTGGACCTCCCACCCATATGAAGGTCCTCCTCCCACTCACCCCAGTCAAAGCTTTTCTCTGTTCTGACACCAAAATGCCGAAACAAGCTTCTTCCTAGCGTCAGGACAGCCCCTGCCTATCTTCTGAAAACATATGAAAGCCAATACCACGACGGCCCTTAAGGAACTACACTGGACTTTATGCAAACTGGAAAACACATATCCTGAGGAGGCATTTATTGTAGCTGGGGATTTAACAAAATGTAACACATTTTAGGAAATCGCTATCGAAGTTCTATCAACAAATTGATTGTAGTACTCGCTCTAGAAAAACACTGGACCACTGCTACTCCCCCTTTCGAGATGCCTACAAGGCCCTCCCCAACCTCCCTTCGCAAATCCGATCACAACTCCATTTTGACCCTCCCTATAGGCAGAAACTCAAACAGGAAGTACCCGTGCTCTACGCTGGTCTGACCAATCAGAATCCATGCATCAAGATTGTTTTGATCAAGTGGACTGGGATATATTCCGGGTAGCCTCTGAGAATAATATTGACGTATACACGGACACGGTGACTGAGTTCATCAGGAAGTGTATAGGGTATGTTGTTTCCACTGTGATTATTAAAACCTACCAAAACCAGAAACCGTGGCTAGATGGCAGGATTCGCACAAAACTGAAAGCACGAACCACCGCATTGAACCATAGCGAGGACTGGGAATATGGTCGAATACAAACAATGCAGTTTTTCCATCCGTAAGGCAATCAAACAGGCAAAACGTCAGTACATAGACAAAGTGGAGTCGCAATTCAACGGCTCAGACGCGAGACGTATGTGGCAGGGTCTACAGACAATCACGGATCACAAATGGAAAACCAGCCACGTCGCGGACACCAACGTCTTGCTCCCGGACAAGCTAAACACCTTCTTCGCCTGCTTTGAGGATAACAGAGTGCCACCGACGCACCCCGCTCCCAAGGACTGTGGGCTCTTATTTTCCGTGGCTGACGTGAGTAAGACATTTAAGCGTGTTAACCCTTGCAAGGCTGCCAGCCCAGACGGCATCCCTAGCCACGTCTTCAGAGCATGCGCAAACCAGCTGGTTGGAGTGTTTACGGACATATTCAATCTCTCCCTTTCCCAGTCTGCTGTCCTCACATGCTTCAAGATGTCCACCATTGCTTTCCTGGGTACAGGAGCAAAGGTATCTGAACTAAATGACTATCGCCCCATAGCGCTCACTTCTGTCATCATGAAGTGTTTTGAGGGACTAGTCAAGGATCACCTCTACCTTACCTGACACCCTAGACCCACTTCAATTTGCTTACTGCCCCAATAGATCCACAGACGATGCAATCAACATTGCCCTGCACACTGCCCTATCCCATCTGGACAATAGGAATAGCTAAATAGTTTATTTACTATACCTCAGCATTCAACACTACCTCAGCATTCAACACTATAGTACCCTCCAAGCTCATCATTCATTTCAGGATTGGTGGGTTTCCCTGCGGGACGGTTGAGCTAACGTGCACTAATGTGATTAGCATGACATTTTAAGTAACAAGTACATTTCCCAGGACATAGACAGGTCTTATATGGGCAGAAAGCTTAAAGTATTGTTAATCGAACTGCACTGTCCAATTTACAGTAGCTATTACAGTGAAACAATACCATGCTATTGTTTGAGGAGAGTGCACAACAACAAAAACTTTTATCATGGAAACTGGTTTGATGCATTCATCTCTGAAGGTAAATAATGTACTTACATTCAGTAATCTTGCTCTGGTTTGTCATCCTGAGGGTCCCAGAGACAAAATGTAGCATAGTTTTGGTTTGATAAAATACATTTTTATATTCAAATGTAGGAACTGGGTTCTACAGTTTGAACCCCTGCTGTGTCTGGCTCCACACCCACCCCGGCCTGGCCATATAGATGTGTGAAAGTTAGTGTATAAGCTAATGATCCATAATGTATGACATTTTGCATTACCATATACTTTTTGTAGGTTCTCTATAGTTCTCTATAGCCAACTTTACACGCTGTATGGTCTCCGTGGCATATAGAGTTGTAGTTCTTAACCATTTCACATGTAGTGTCAGCTGCATGTTTTCTAGTCTTCTTAACCATTTGAGATATCCGGCTTATCTTGGGTCTCTTTGGCATGAAATGTACATTTTGTCACGGGTGGTTTTATATTCTGGAGTAGAAAAGGGCGGTTCCATGATGCCTGATGTACTGTTTGGCTAACAGGGGTTTGGCCACTGACTAGTTAACCTTTTGTCAATAGGGGGGCGCTATTTTCACTTTGTAAAAAATCGTTCCCAAATTAAACTGCCTCGTACTCAATTCTTGCTCGTACAATATGCATATTATTATTACTATTGGATAGAAAACACTCTCTAGTTTCTAAAACCGTTTGAATTATATGAATTATATGCAGCAAACTTCCTGTCAGGAAGTGAAAAATCTGAAATCGGGGGCTCTGTTCCAGGGCCATCCTATTAATTTGCTTGAAATCTATGGATCTACATGCACTGCATACGCCTTCCACTAGATGTCAATAGGCAGTGAGAGGTGGAATGGGGTGTATAGCTTGATCTGAGGCCGAACAAGACCTCTTGGAATGACATGACCAGTCTTTTCATTGTTCAGCATGGCGCGAGAAGGACCCCTGGATTGCGTTCTGAAAAGCTTTCGTTATAGACGTTAGATATCTCCGGCTCTGATTTTATTTGATATATGTGTTAAAAACATCATAAAGTAGTTATTTTAAACCGAGTTATATCAGTTTATATCAGTTTATTGCGATTTTCGGCATTTTCTTTGTTTTGCGTTATGGTGAATTTGGACACTTCTGCGCCACATGGCTAGCTTTGGTTGCTAATTCGACAGATGAAGAGGACATTCTACAACCAAACAACGATTATTCTGGACAAAGGACCCCTTGTACAAGATTCTGATGGAAGCTCATCAAAAGTAGGAACCATTTATGATGTTATTTCGTATTTCTGTCGAAAATGTGTAGTCGTATTTTTCACCCTGATTTTGGGCGCTGTATGTCGTACTAAAGTTATTTTAAAAAATCTAACACAGCGGTTGCATTAAGAACTAGTGTATCTTTCATTTGCTGTCCAACATGTATTTTTTAGTAAAGTTTATGATTAGTTATTTGATTAGATTAGGTGCCTCTCCAAGATTTCTCCGGACAATATTTTTGCATTTTGACTACGTATTCACATTGTAAAACCACGATTTGTGCCGCTAAATATGCACATTTTTGAACAAACCATATATGTATTGTGTAATATGATGTTATAGGACTGTCATCTGATGAAGATTGTGAAGGTTAGTGAATAAATGTATATCTTTTGCTGTTTTTTTCGCTATCGCTACCGTTGCGTTGAATGAATGCTGTGTGTGGTTGGCTATTGTAGTAAGCTAATATAATGCTATATTGTGTTTTCGCTGTAAACACTTAAAAAATCTGAAATATTGGCTGTATTCACAAGATGTTTGTCTTTCATTTGCTGTACACCATGTATTTCTCATAAATGTTTTATGATGAGTATTTAGGTATTTCACGTTGGTCTCTGTAGTTATTCTAGCTGCTTTGGTGAGATTTGTGATGGTGGCTGCAATGTAAAACTATGATTTATACCTGAAATATGCACATTTTTCAAACAAAACATATGCTATACAATAAATCTGTTATAAGACTGTCATCTGATGAAGTTGTTTCTTGGTTAGTGACTATTTATATCTTTATTTGGTCGAATTTGTGATAGCTACCTATGCGGTAAAAAAATTGTGAAAATATGCGGTTGAGTCTTTTGCTATCGTGGTTAGCTAATAGAAATACATATTGTGTTTTCGCTGTAAAACATTTTAAAAATCGGAAATGATGGCTGGATTCACAAGAAGTTTATCTTTCATTTGGTGTCTTGGACTTGTGATTTCATGAAAATTATATTATATGATATCCCTGTCGCGTTAGGCTAGGCTATGCTAGTCAGCTTTTTTGATGGGGGGATCCCGGATCCGGGTTTGTGACTCGTGAGAAGTTAAACTTGATATGAAAATCCATACTCTCATTTAGAAGGCTAACATCGTCACAACTTTTCACAGATAGTTTAATGTTTAACCACATATGCTTCACAATATTTAGATGTAAACCCCATAATTAAGAAGTGTACACAACCAAAGACACAGCAATGAGTGTTTCCTGTCTTTCATGAGATCACCAAATTAAACACTCTCGTCATGACAGTCCCTTATGTGTCCACGAACCACTCCCACATTCTCAAAAATATCAATATTGTTGAATTATTCAAACTTTTGATGTCCAAGGTTCTCTCTGTGTTCCACAGTTTACATTCCCATCTCAAACACTACAGAGCATAGAGGCAGCCTGTTTTATAACCGTACTAAAACAGCCGACTTCCCGCTCTCCCCCTCTACGAGAGAGAGCACACTGTAGAGCGGACCCACTGTAACCTGATCCTTCAGATCGTCACAGGAGAGTTATGACACTGGTATATATTTTTATTTATCACAATTTTCTTTAACCAATTTTGTCTCTAACCTCTCTTGGGTACGTGAGACGTTAGTGTCCCACCTCTTCAACAGCCAGTGAAACTGCTGGGTGCCAAATTCAAATACAGAAATACTCATGTAAAATATGTTTTGTTTTCTGAATTTTTATATGTTTAAAGATTAACTTCTTGTGAATCCAACCACGGTGTCAGAGTAAGCATACCTTATGATTATTTGAGAACATAGCCCAGCAGACAAATCATTACAAACAGTAACCGGCCAAGTAGAAGAGTTACACAAGTCAGAAATAGAGATAACATGAATCCCTTACCTTTGATGATCTTCATATGGTTGCACTCAGCAGACATTCATTTACTCAATAAATGTTCCTTTTGTTCGATAAAGTCTCTTTATATTCTAAAACCTCCGTTTTGTTCGCGCGTTTTCTTCAGTAATCCACAGGCTCAAACGCAGTCAAAACAGGCAGACAAAAAATCCAAATTGTATCCGTAAAGTTCATAGAAACATGTCAAACGATGTTTATATTCAATCCTCAGGTTGTTTTTAGCCTAAATAATCGATAATATTTAAACCGGACAATAACGTTGTCAATATAAAAGGTAAACAAGAAAGGCACTCTCTCGGTAAACAAGAAAGGCACTCTCTGACACTTTAGGGTCCACTCATTCAGACTGCTCTTACTTCCTCATTTTTTAGAATACAAGCCTGAAACTATTTATAAAGACTGTTGACATCTAGTGGAAGGCATAGGAACTACACTTTGAGTCCTAAGTCAATGGATACTGTAATGGCATTGAATAGAAAAAAAATTCTCAGGTTTTCGCCTGCCAAATCAGTTCTGTTATACTCACAGACACTATTTTAACAGTTTTGGTGTGTTTTCCATCCAAATCTACCAGTTATATGCATATCATATCTTCTGGACCCGAGAAGCAGGCAGTTTAATTTGGGCATGCTTTTCATCCAAAATTCCGAATGCTGCCCCCTACCCTAGAGAAGTTAATGCAGCGACGACAGACACGTTTTTTTACTGAAATTGCAACCAATTTTCTATGGCTTGTTTTAAACAATTACGATATCTTGGGGATGATTTAGTTTCAAATAACCGAAAGTGAGCGATTGTAATCTGAATAAAGGGAAAAGGGACATTCTTGAACATGGAGTGAGACATTCTTGCTAAGCCAGTTTGTTATTTAGAATAATAATAGAATAACCAAAAACCCACCGTGTCTATTTTTTGAAAATCGTCAGTCCACATGCCAAGTAAAATTCCCCCATTGTATTTACCCAAGTTCTCTCTTAACTCCAGGACCACCAAAAGTTTTTGTCATTGTAGCCTGATGCAGGACTCTAGTCCTAGAAGAGAGACGCTTAGACTGAAAACGCCTCCATTAATTACCACAGTTTAGAATACTGATTATCAGCATTCTACCTCCCTCTTGTGATAGTGTGGTGCAATGACAGAATGCCACCCTCTACCACTAATGGTCGCAGCATGAGCTCCAAACTTTTAAAAGGAAGAACCACTGTAGAAATAGTGCACATAGAACAGATATACATCTTCTTAGACTTGCACCACACTGCCTTCCACACTCTTGCCTGCATCTAGCTGATCTATGGCATAATCATTAGTCCAACAGTTGCAAACAAGAGTTTTTATTGTACAAATTCAGGTGTGTTCATCCCCATGTTGTTCCTTTTAAGAAACGTTTTTCACAGAATCGGAGGAAGGAATCCACCCCTGATCACACGCAAACAGTTCACTTTCATAGCCACGTACAAATAGCTTAATGTACTCCTTCTCGCATCTACTCATTCTCCCCCATCACCTTTTCTTCCCTTCACTTGTGGACTTTAATGCGCAACACATCAGTTGCCTGTGACCAGGCAAAAAAAACTGGCAGCTGTCTTTCATTGTCTCTGATTGGGGATCATACTTAGGCAGCCCTTTTTCCCACCATTAGGTGGTGTTTTCTCTTTAGTGTTTCTGCCTGACAGAACTGTGCGCTTTCGTTTTCACGTTTGTTATTTTGTTTGAGTGTTTTTTGAATATTAAAATCATGAACACTTTCCACGCTGCGTCTTGGTCCACTCTTCATTCAACAAATGAGAGCCGTAACATTTGCTTTAGCGTGTAGGGCATTGTCCATCATGCTGATACAGGGCAACTGAGATAGGCTAGAGATTTCGCGCCAACCTGTCACTTCAAAAGCACTCAATCAATGGTCTCTGCATTTTAACTTTGTGTATTGTGGTGTGGTATAGCGTGATATAAGCAGAATTCAATATGAATCCAATATTATTCCCTCAAAAATTGTGCCCCCTCACCGATTTCAACTGCCCCCTTAGTCACTTTATCCTGGCACCAGGTCTGGCTCAGATGACTAATGGAGTGTTTATGTTGTCCATTATTATAATAATAATAATAATGTTCTGTAGGGAGGAGAAAAAGGATTTTGACATTATCCCCAATGCCTCATGAGGTTTCTCCATCTCCCCTCCTGGAAAACGGCACATATCACAAACAGCTCTAACTGATGCTGACCTTCACAAGGTCAGGTAATCGTCGGAGTGCCAATCATTAAAAAAGCCAATCCACAGACTTTTATTAGGCTTTCATACCCGGCACACTGCAGCCAGGGCTCTGTGCCCCGCAAGGCCAAACACAGCCCATCTGATGTTAAGAAGATGGACTATGAGAAGAGTTCAGCAGGCCATCACTCTACTCCTGTTACCTTGAAGAATCACTGGCCAGGGGAGGGGAGGAGATGGGGGAGAGGAGAGAGGGGTAGGGGGGAAAGGAGATAGACCACTTGGAGAGGATGAATGACAGGGTGATTAGAAGACTCTCCTCAGTCCCTTCAGGCTTCTTATTCATTGAGAGGAAAAGGGAAATCTAGTGTACTGCACCGGCAAGAGTTAAATTGTCAATTGGTTAAACCTGAGAAAAAACACTGATTAGAATGCAGCTCATACTAATAATAATAAACATTTCTGAGGAACAATTCTATACTAACTATAATGATCACTAGGGGAAGAAGAGGACAGGGTGCTCGACAACATTGTAAGTCGGGTATTGTTAGTTGCATGTTAACACTTCACCGCTAGATATGAATTAGCACAGAAAGAAAGTATAACTAAACAGAGTTCATTATTTTTCTTTGAAACCAGTCAATACACTGAACCGTAAGCTTTCATAAGTTTTAAACCAGTCAATACACTGAACCGTAAGCTTTCATAAGTTAACACACAAAGTAATCTTTGATGCAATACACAATACACAATATCTATAAGGTGAACACAACATATTACAAGGCACGAATAACTCTATCTGATTCTGAAGTATAACTGTAATTATTTTCCCTTATCAAATTGTTCTCATCACAATGCTGATGTGGAGAAAATAAATCAAGGTGTTTGCTCAGCATGAAACGTTGTGGCACAGAGCAAAGCAAAACAAGAAATGTTCTCTATTGTAGTCTCTTGTCTTTTATGCTGAAGATAAATTAACTCGGAGGAAACAATGATTTGTGTTCCTCAAACATTAGCCACTCTCAAACTTTGAGATGTATTGTTGTGCTTTGAGGAGACTTGTGAGGAGAGCGTGGTCATGACTACACTATTACCGTTTGCTGTTGTCTTGCTGTCAACAGGAAACTATAGGCTACACAGACAATGTAGTGGGGAATGCATATCTTCAAACCCGTAGGCCTATACATGAATGTAAAGCTTAATGAGACAGGGTTGGTGTCAACACGTGTACACACTCACCTAACACTAAAATAGCTGGCAAGATTTTGGCACACGTTTTGATACCATTCCACGGGCTGTTACTTTGGCCCATTGCTCTCTCGCTGTTATGCCCAAACTTGCTTTTCTGTTTCGCACTCTATTGTACCTATAGCAATGTAAGTTTAGTCTTTCACGGTTTGAGTGTGAGTACCCAAACTCTGATACTAAGATATAACGCTTCATTGATCTCTGTAAAGAGGGGTGCTCCCAGAACCCAGTGAGCCAGTGCAGAAAGCCACTTTAGAGGGATTACAGGACTGATCCTAGTTAATGTAGTGGAGAAAGCCAGTCACATTATACTAACACAAACACACCCCCTCACAAACACAAATACAAAGCAGTAAAACAAAGTGAGTATGTACATGCTGTGTACACACCCACACATATAGAATATCTGCCATAATTATTTACCTCCTAAACCTGTCCAAATCAGATTTTTTATGTAGTTCCATTACCTAGTGCCTAAGACTGTGTGGTGTGTTCCTTGGCGTGTCACACCAGTGGGCAGATAGCATAATTTATGTCACACCCCAGGCTGCTTCTCAGTGTGTCTCCCAAACATAGGAATACTGCCTTGGGTATCAATACAGCATCTCCAGCACCACCTTAAAGGCTGCTGGTATTTTGCTGGGCTGCTGGTTCAAACGCAGACTAGGGTGCGTGTGTGCATTCATACATGCATCCGTGTGTTAAGCATACTGCATTAATCACAAATTCTTGCCATGCTGATTGCATTCCTCCTCCGACCCTCTGATTAATATTAACGTTGAACATGAAGAGTGACTTATGGGAAATGCAGCGAGCCATTTGTCATGTTGACCTCCGGGAAGAGCCTCTCCATTGTGGTGTTTGTCCCCCCAGGGGAGGTATCTGTGGAGCATAAATATTCAAGATATTCCCAGGCTGAGAATGACTGCTTTGGCCTTCATGTGGATGGCATGGCTGGTGCATACAGTTGTTATGGTATCTCACGAGAGATCAGGCCATTTTTCAGAATGAGAAAACCATCTGCCAATCTGCCAAGAGTGTCCCCTTCTGTGTACTTCAGAACACAATGATTCTTTAAAACAACAGCATCAACATGGTACAGTGGTAAACAACACATAGAAATATTTAATATTTGTAGTATGATATGCTTCATATAAGACACAGACTAGAAACTAATTGTTTCAGATAAAGTAGTGTTTGAGACAAAATGGTGCTGAGAGACATGGTTGCCTTGGTTCTATCTCCTAGCCTACTTTCCAGTATTTACATTTTGTAAATACAGTTATTTATTACTTTATTTCCTCAGAACATTTACGGTATAATTTCCTATATCCGAAAAGAACTTCTGCACATTACATCAGCAATCACTCACCATAAATGTAACTTCCCAAACCTGGACCCTTTGTTAGGATTACCCGAAGCAGCTTCATTCATCCCGGGTGCTCTACCAAAAAGACGCCGCCGGAGAAGAGGTAACATTCTAGTCAGCCTCCGAAGGACGGCAAACCACCCACCTCTTCCGAGTATATTACTTGCTAATGTACAGTCTCTGGACCATAAGGTAGACAGGCTCAGGGCAAGGACCTCCTTCCAGAGGCACACAAGAGATTGTCAAATCATTTGTGTTACAGAAACAGATCTCCCCTCCTACACCGTCTCCGTTCCTACAGCCTGTTGGATCCTCCATACATTACATTACACGGACAGGACAAAATAACTCTCAGGGAAAAGGGGGAGCGGTATGTTTCATAATTAATAACTCATGGTGTGATTGTGGTAACGTACAAAAACTGAAGACATTTTAATCTGGAATAACTCAACATCAAATGCCAACTCCCATTACCTCCCAAGATAATTTTAATCGGTTATTGCCATGGCCGTTTATATCCCCCCTCAAGTTGACCCCACGGTGGCATTCAAGGAACTATACGGGACTTTAAACAAACTGGAAACCTCATATCCTGAGTCCGCATTTGTTGTAGCTGGGGACTTATCAAAGGAAATCTGAGGAAAATTCTCCCAAAATCCCAATAACATATCCTGTGTTACACGTGGAGAGATGACGCTTGACCACTGTTATTCTCCCTTCCGGGAAGGCTATAAGGCTTTCCCCCTCCCACCTTCGGCAAATCAGATCATGCCTCCATTCTGCTCCTCCCGCTTATAGGCACAATTTAAAGCAGGAAGCACCGTGGTAAGGACTGTTCAACATTGGCCTGACCAAACGGACTCCATGCTACAGGACTGTTTTAATATCAGGTAGAATGAGATATGTTACTGGGAATAACATCGACGACTGCACTGACTCCGTCACTGTGTTCATCTGGAAGTGCATAGAGGATGTTGTTTCTACAGTGCCAATTAGACATAGGTGGATGTAACGAATTACAAATTCTATCGTTACTGTAATTGAGTAGCTTTTCAAAATAATTTATTTTAGTTTTACTTAAGTATTTTTTGAATGAAGGACTGTACTTCGTTACTTTTTTAAAACCATCTGCAACAGAGTACAATTTTGTAGGCTATCCACCATTATAGATCATGATGACACAAAGTTTGCAGAGCCATAACAGAAACTGCTCATGTTGTGTAGTCAGCGACCAATCAAATCAAAATTCACAGGCCAATCAAATCAAGCTTTGCACACAAACTGGCAGAAATAACTTAGCTAGTTTGAGAAGTGTCATGAAAGAAAGGAAACGTTTTTAATCAAAGCGGTGTGTGTGAAAAACAATAGACTTTCCAGACAGACAAACCCTGTGTCTGAAAACAAGAGGGAGAATCCATATCCGCATCTCCTTTAAGCACAGGAGAGAGAACAGTGTAATCGTGCAATGCAAGCTTTGCTTATCCAGGATGATGGCGGTGGCAACCATTTCGCTATGGATAGCAATGTACGTGTTCTGAACCTAGGTTAGTGTTAGCCTAGTTCTAGCATGCTAATGTGAGCTACAGTACACTGTAAAAATAAATATGATTGTGTAATGAAAACATGAAAAGTAGAGCACCTATGCTGATATCTGGTGTTTGGAGGGTGTTTGAATGTAAACGCGTCTCTGGGGCGGCAGGTAGCCTAGTGGTTAGAGCATTGTCCTAGTAACCGAAAGGTTGCTAAAACAAATCCCCGAGCTGACAAGGTAATAATCTGTCGTTCTGCCCATTAACAAGGCAGTTAACCCACTGTTCCTAAGCCGTCATTGTAAATGAGAATTTCTTCTTAACTGACTTGCCTGGTTAAATATATATATATATTTTTTTTTAAGTGTTAATACACAGAATGTGTTTTAAAACAGAAATGAAGTACTCTGAAACACCCAAGGTGGTTCTTCAACCTGAACATTTGTGTTTTTAAGAGTATTGTGGAAACACTTTTTGGCATTTCAGTGCATGTAAACGGCAGCATCAAAACAAAAAAACGATATTTATCATACAATTAATGGTTTATAAATGCAAATGGTTTATATCCTAAATATTGATTGATGATAATGTTTTATTTGGACAGATTAGAAACAGGAGGGGCGGTAAGATGGTAAAATTCCCACAAAATGTACTAACGCAACCACACAGCCACACTGTAACAAATTATTCTGGGGTGAATTGAAATTCACAAAAAAATTATAAACAGCAGCATATAATTGATAAAAATGAATGCAAGTTGTGCAGAGCCCGAAGACTTGGGTTAAATTCCCTGCTCCAACCCTTCAATCTGTGTCTCCCACGTATCTGCAACCCCTCTGTCATTTCATAACTGTCTCAATAACAATAATCACCTTGCATTTCCTATCTTGAGGGTAATTCAACATTTTCACACAATGTTGTATGCATGTTTGAAGAAATTAAAGTATATTTCTATATTAGTATTAAGCTTGTTGTGCCATAATGTTTAACAGATCATGATGAATGGATATCTAAACCATCAGGCAAATTGACTTTCAATGAGGACAGCAACCATTCCCACATTCAATATTATCAACAGGTGTGGAGATGAAAGAAGCATGGAGAGGCCAGAGATAATCAGAATTATAAATTGGGCTAAGGAAAAGAAGCTGGGTTTTGGAGAAACACCAACAGTGTGTGCTCTGCAAGCAATGCATAGGATGAAGGCAAGGCAAGAGTGTGGTGAACGGATAAAAGTGGTTATAGACAGTGAGGAAAAAGGAGAAGAGCCGAGTGTAGTGGGAAGATGTTTGTTGAGGAAGAATGGTGCCAGACGTGGACCAGCAGGAGTGACATTTTTGGTTTCAGGGTGGGTGAGAAAGGAGTTGGGTGCAGTTGAATCAGTGACGGTAACGTGTAATGGACTTGTGATATGTTTGTGTTTCTTCTGAACAGAAGGAGCAGGCGCTCCTGTCAAGCAACCTGCTTCTTGCTTTGCTCTTAGGAACAGGGAACCATTGAAAGGAGTGATTTCTGTGGTAGCGTTAAGTGTGGATGTGGTACAATCGAAGTCGTAAATTCCTGGTCTTTGTGACATCTGCCGTATGGTGCGACGCAGACCCAGTGGGGAGCGTGGTGAAACAGAGGAGTCACTGTCAGTCCTTTTGAGTCAGAGTCTTTACCCAACAAAGCCATGTTAGGATATATCAGTTATCCTGTTAGAACCTCTGTGCCGAATCCCCTGCAGTGTTTCAGGTTCAACGTTTATGGTCATGTCTAGCAGCTTGTAGGAGTGAGATTCCAAGATGTGGGAAGTGTGCAGGAGGGCATGGGGGATAGGATTGTGTAGTTTCAGTGGATAAAGTTGTGTATGTTAACCTCTTTCAACTAGGGGGCACTATTTTTATGTTTGGAAAAATAACGTTACCAAGGTAAACTGACTATTTCTCAGATATGCATATAATTGACAGATTAGGATAGAAAACACTCTAAAGTTTCCAAAACTGTCAAAAAAGTCTGTGAGTATAACAGAACAAATTTTGCAGGTGAAAACCTGAGGAAATCCAACCCAGAAGTGCCTTTTATTTGGAAAAATCCCTGTTCCATTGCTTGCCCATCCTCCATTTAAACGGGTATCAACCAGATTCCTTTTCCAATGGCTTCCTCAGGCTGTGACCAGGCTTTAGACAAAGTTTCAAGCTTTTATTTTGAAAAATGAGCGAGATTTATCAAAACGTGTCAGGTGTCCTTTGATTAGTTCATGCGCCCGAGAGTTGTAGCTCAACATTTTCTTTCTCTGTAGTATTGAATAGTTTACTGTCCGGTGGAAATACATTGCTCAAAAAAATAAAGGGAACACTAAAATAACACATCCTAGATCTGAATGAATGAAATATTCTTATTAAATACTTTTTTCTTTACATAGTTGAATGCACTGACAACAAAATCACACAAAAATGATCAATGGAAATCAAATTTATCAACCCATGGAGGTTTGGATTTGGAGTCACACTCAAAATTAAAGTGGAAAACCACACTACAGGCTGATCCAACTTTGATGTAATGTCCTTAAAACAAGTCAAAATGAGGCTCAGTAGTGTGTGTGGCCTCCACGTGCCTGTATGACCTCCCTACAACGCCTGGGCATGCTCCTGATGAGGTGGCGGATGGTCTCCTGAGGGATCTCCTCCCAGACCTGGACTAATTGGCTGGAAAAAATGGCTGTGTTATTCTGTGATAGGCATCACCTAACATAATCGTTTGGTTTGCTTTCGTTGTTAAGCCTTTTTGAAATTGGACACTGTGTGCTGGATGTACAACAAGTGTATCTTTAAATGGTGTAAAATACATGTATGTTTGAGGAATTTAATTATGGGTTTCTGTTGTTTTAAATTTGGCGCCCTGCATTTTCACTGGCTGTTGAAGAGGTGGGAGCCCTACCGCTTCACGTACCCTTGAGAGGTTAAATCTGGTTAAACATTTCGGGTAGCCTTCCTCAAGCTTCCCAAATAAGTGGTGAATTTAGGCCATTCCTCCTGACAGAGCTGGTGTAACTGAGTCAGGTTTGAGGGCCTCCTTGCTCGCACAATGCTCTTTCAGTTGTGGCCCACAAATTTTCTATAGTTTGAGGTCAGGCTTTGTGATGGCCACTCAATACCTTGACTTTGTTGTCCTTAAGCCTTTGCCACAACTTTGGAGTATGCTTGGGTCATTGTCCATTTGAAGACCCATTTGCGACCAAGCTCTCACTTCCTGACTGATGTCTTGAGATGTTGTTTCAATTATCCACATAATTTCTTTCCTCATGTGCCATCTATTTTGTGAAGTGCACCTGTCCCTCCTACAGCAAAGCACCCCACAACATGATGCTGCCACCCCTGTGCTTCATGTTGGGCATGGTGTGTCTCGC